>NW_017307018.1:302758-308176 GCF_000935625.1 Nanorana parkeri | reverse complement strand
CCCCCCCCGTGCCACCTCCCGCTCAGCTGCCCGCAGCATTTCACCCAGCTGACAGCTGAGCCCCTGACCACTTCAGCTGGTGAAAAAGGTAGGGGTGGCCCTGGTAGCTCCAAAGCAATGGTAAGTTTTAGCAATTGTATTCCACGCTACTGTTAAAAAGCATTGCTTTTCATAGGTGCCTAGTACTAACTTGTAAGCTCCCCTTGTAAAAATGCTCTTTGCTCTTAAAGTATAATTGAAGCCAGAACTTTTTCTTTAGTTTAGGATAGAGCAAGGGAGGGTTATAACCCCGCTCTGCTTTTTTTTTTCCATCTGTGCCCCATTGGAAGATTTACCTTGCTCTCTGATAGCCACAGCAGGAAGTGAGTGGAAATCTTTCAAAAGATAGGGAAATCCCTGGTGGTCAGCAGGGTCACCAGAACTAGTATCCACATTGGAAGATTTCTTATCTATTGCTGTTCTGATAACAGCCCGAAATTTGTGATTTTCTTCCACTTTCAGTCATAATGGTCACCAGAATAAATAGTCACATTTATTGTAATGTATAACTTTATGCTTCCTTCTATTTTGACCATTTTCCCAGTGTCTTCATAATACTGATATTGCCTTTATATGTATTCACAAGGCTATTAACAGACAATGGTTATTGTTCAATATCAAACTGCAAAAATAAGTTGTAGATGAACTAATTTTAGTAGTTAAATCTTTTTTATAATTAGTTGAATTTTATATGAACAGTATATTAATGGCATAATTCTAGATGAAAGCAGATTTTCTTTTCTGTCTAGTCATTTAATTGCAAAAAATAATGACCACTTGACTACACAAGAGTAAAGAAAAATACTGCAGCCAACACTTGATGCTTGACCTGTCTTCATGGATGAATAGGCAATGCAAAGTCTACAGCCACCTGCAGGGGTACAGCTCACTATTAAATAATATTACAACAATTCTGCTTACCGAACTTTAACTATGAAAATCATTTTCTAGGAGTCCACAAATAGAATTACACAAATACAGTGGTAAATTGTATATTTTACACTTTTAATGACAATATTATTATCATGTACCTGAGTATGTCTAACTTTATCTGCTGAAATAATGAAAACTAGTAAATCCTTTTTGCAAATAATGAAGGATATGTGTGGGCAAAGTGATTTATAAAGATGGCTCAAAGAAGAAGCTAAGATGAAAAGTGCATGTCTTGTACCTCCAATAATATTTTTTTTAAAATGCTTTTGAAAATGTTAATAATGTTTAGCGACCTGGTGCTCCAGAATTTGTTGTTAATGAGGAAATCTGTCAACACGCAGTTTACAGCCAGTAGGTTAGCAAAAAGGAGAAACAGAGGTTGTGACTGCAACTGGCTCTTGCTTTTAGGAGACATAAATGGCCTATTTAGTGATTTCCAAATGCCCTTTTTTATGATAATCACCTTTAACAACTGTGCAGTTAAAATTTACATATTGTGCAAGGTGGAGGGAATTATGCGAGTTGTGGGGGTGACATGCAAAGGGAGGATTTTATGCACAGGAAGAAATAGGGTGGGCTCGTAGGCTGCTGCGGGAGTTATAGATGCTGAGGTTGTGAAATAGTGGGTACAAAATTGAAGGCTAACATCTTGCGCTGGGGTGTATCAAGCTATGCCCCTTTTTGGAACATCTTTTTCTGTGGTGGACTTGCCACCAGATCAATCCAAAAGCATGCTAGCAGATTGCATGCTGTTCAGTGATTAACAAAAAAACTCCAGATTTATTAAAATAATATAGTTTCATTAAAGTATTTTTTTTTACTGAAAAATACTTTTCATTTCAGCTTCCACCCACATTTGATTACCGGTAACTGCCAAATAAAATTCAATTTTCTTTCTCTGCACCACAATACAACCAACTTGAGCTTGCATTTGGGAATTTGCAGAATCTTCAACCCCTGTACCTGTAACTGTCTCACTCCCTCTCTTACAGAACTACACACAGCTCAGATATGGCATACCCGGCATGCCTTTTGTTAATGTTATTAGTAGGTAGGAAAAAAAACTGTTGCAAAAAACTGGCAATATATAGCTGATAGGGATTTTTTTACTAAATAAAGCTAAACATGATTTCTACAGTTAAATTAGCAGGGCAGAAATATGTTATATATTTTTTACAGGCCAATATCATTATATAGTTCTGGTCTAAAACTAAGTAGAATAATGTAAATCTTCGATAGATCTAAAAAGGGAGACCATATTTATGAACTAGAACGATGACTGTCCCAGGTAAGATCTGGGGAAGAAGAGATGCTCTTTGGGTTTTAATACGCCTCCATGACATGATAAAGTTCTGAACAATGCAATTACAGTACCCAAAAAAGAGCTCTAGCATTAGTGAAGTGATTGTAGGAACAGGGGAATGCAGTCACCTCTGGGCACAGCTATGGTTCATGCTGTCAAGACTCGTGTTCCTAAACAACTAAAGAAAGTAGCCTGCATTAGTCTCATATGGTCAGACACACTGGTTCACTTGTCCTTCATGGACTACTTTAAGTGCAGTTTGGATTTTTCCCTTTTTCATCAGTAGGACATGTGTAAAATAATCAGTGTGTTTCTTCTACAATGCTGCACATTTTTACGCCTTTGTTCTGACCTGAATATTTTGGAAACAAATTCAAGTAGCATTAAACTCTCAATTTCTTTTCAATAATTATTCCAGATCAAAAGAATTGTATTGCCCAGCAAAGTATTTCTTAACCTTCCTTACTTACAGTCATCATGTTTCCAAACAGCTGTCTTCAAGTCTCTCAGATCAGCTTCCCTGAACTTCCTTTCCAGTAAAGATCACAAAGAACAAAGCAGCCTCCAGCAGCTGTCCATCTACTAGCTGTGAAAAGAGAAGGGGGAGCAGGGAGGAGGATAGTGTCTTGCCTTGCATGCCTGTGTGTTTGTGGAAACACACATAGATTACTATGATACACAAGTGTGATCCCATAGGACCCTGCCAGTGAAAGGAGCCATCCTAAAACAGAATATCAGGGCCAGTGTGCGGGAGACCAGCTGATTCTGCAGCAAGCTAAAGATTTAAAAAAAAAACATTGAGCAGCACCCATTGTAATTGATTTCATGAGCATTTGAATTAGCCTAAAAATATTCAGCCTTTAGTATCACTTTAAGTGATCCAAGCAGCCGTAAAGATCAGGCTTTGAAAATACTATGTAGTCTGCATATGAATGTTCAGCAGTGCTATAAAAACTGTAAAGTGGAATGTTTGCTTAGCCTGTTTCTTTTTCTTATTTGAAATAAGGAAACACCAGTTAAATGGTTTGTCCTTGAAACTGCATTACAATAATACCTCATGTTTTCTACTTCACTGCTTTTATTATCCATGCTAAGCTATTTGCTCAAAAAAGAAAATATTTGAACTATTTTAGTGTTTTGTGTTCTATCATTCAGACCCCAAGATTGTACAGAAGTATACTCTTTAATGCATTTGTTTCTTTATAAATATATGTTTTAGACAGCCAGATCTTTATATGTTTGAGCTATACAGAATTCCAAAAGGCCTGGTCATTTGGCACTTAAGGCGGTCATCTAAATCACATGTGGAAATGGCTAGTTCCGAGCAAAAGAAGTATGTTATTCAGCTATGTAGTGACCCATTTTCACTTTAGGGGATGTCAAATACCCTTGTTCACCATCGTGCATTGTGGTTCTGTCTGCCCTCCCCTATGCCACTTTTTTATTCTGTAGTAGGGGGCCAAAAGATGGAACCACAGCAAACAAAGGGACAAAATAAGAGAAGTTTATTGTTAATGTTTACATACCCTGATTTACTAAAGTGAAAGTGAAGGGCCAGTTTACACTTCGAGGGACACTAAACTCAGGCTTTAAATCTTAAAAATGCATTCAAGTAACTTAACTATTAACAAAAATGTATCTTATTTGTGTATCACTTGTCTGTAGACCCTCAAATAATTTCTGAATATGAATATGCTGACACTGTCCTTCCTTCTGGAGGGTGGCTACTTTTGTTCTTCACGATCCCTATGTGTGTTGTAAAGTAACCACCGCTCTAAGCTCACTCCTGTGATGGACTACAATCTAAATACAAATGAGTAGGGATGCAGTGATACCAGTATTTTGATACCGAGTACCGATAATTTTTTTCGGTACTCGCCGATACCAATTACCGAGTAACGTAAGTCCCATTCAGGAACCCAGGTGGCGTGTAATGACTCGCCACCCGGCTTCCTGATTAGCCGGGAAGCCGGGCAGCGTGTAAAGACTCGCCACCCGGCTTCCCGATTAACAAGAAAGTCCCCTCTTACCTTGGTATGGGCAGCCTGTGCCCCCGGGGTCTCTCCAGCAAGAACGCGGCCTTCCTCCGGTACCCAGCCGGAGCCGTCTGGCCGGCCAATCATGACCGGGCGCCGTGTAATGACGCGACGCCCTGCTTTCTGATTGGCCGGGAAGCTGGCTTCATGCACCCTCGTCATCTCATGACGAGGGAGCATGGAGCCGGCCTCCCGGCCAATCGCGTGTAATGATGCGCTGCCCGGCTTCCTGATACCGGAAGTACTCGTGCTAGGCATCGGAGCATTTGGGCGGGTACGGGTACTTGCCCAAATACTCGGAATCAGCACCGATATCGATACTAGTATCGGTATCGGTATATCCCTACAAATGAGTAAACTAAACATGACTGTAGTCCATCACCTCAAATAATGTTGCATTTGGACATAATTTTACTGCCTCTGAGAGCAATATATATCATGTAAAATATCTCCCATATTCTCTCCTTTCTGTAATTATATTGTAAAGTCTAAACATAATATGAGTGCCCATTTTTGGCATGCTCTACATACACTATGCACATAAAAAATGTTCTCTCAGTAAGCTAAGCTAAATTTATAGTCCATCTGAGTGCCTTGCTATCAACACAATTTCTTTAGCTTTCAAAGCTGATATGCATAGTGTTCAATGGACTCGGAAACATGCACACTGAAAATCTATGGGGTTCCATTACTACACAATCAGCTAGGCTACCCTTCCACTTAACATGCATTTTCCTTTACTAATTATTACTATGAATACTATGAATAATAAAATAATAAAAGGAGAAGTTGAAGAGGAGGAATTTAGTTTCCATTTGTTCACTACTTTGTTAAAAACAAAGTAAAAATTTTACAAATTAAATGCTTTTAATATAATCCTCTACTTGCTTAGGCAATGCCAAAATTACGGACAACTTGGTTCAGATTCGCCGCACTATGGTTCTGAGGAGTCTATAGTGAAAATCATCAGACTGAATTGTAAAGGACCCATAATGCCCTACTTGACCTTTCAAATATGGTCATCAGGGTTAGAATGGCTGTGCTTAGTTCAGAGACTTAACAGTCCTTTTTAGGACTACGTGTGTGTGTGTGTGTGTGTGTGTGTGT
>NW_017307018.1:292090-301520 GCF_000935625.1 Nanorana parkeri | reverse complement strand
GTGTTAGCAACAACTGTAGTTGTGGTTTAGAGTGGTTACTGCCCTCCACATTGTTTTTGTTATTTTGATATTTTATTGTTTTTCTTTTTAATGTACTTTTTTTTAATCCAATTTTCTTTACTGGCTCCTGAAAAAAAATGGGTTGGGATTTAATGTATCAGATTTTATTTATTTGGAGAGGTATATTTTATTTTGCTAGGGCCTTTTTTATTTCAGAGTACGCAGCATACGCTTGTTGCTGACACTGTGTGGTAAAGCTGTGTGCACCAAAGGAATACATATTTATCCTCCCTATTGTCATATCTGCCATTAAATTTAGGCAGTCCCCTTTATTTTAAAAAAATGTGAGACAGGCTTAAAGTGAGAGGCATAGGTTCTATACACAGAGGCAGTAGGTGGTGAGCAGGTTCTGCAGGACAAAGTGGTGGTTAGACTGAATCATCTAGAGGAAGGGCATGGCTGCCTCTTCTATCTCAGAGCAGCCATGCTATATAGCCAAAGCACACGCAGGAGGTAGTGAAGTGGCTGATGAAGCCCTCCTCTTTTTCCTGCTAGAGCCCTGGAAACTGGCAATGAGGAGTTGGATGGAATTATTTGATCACATGAGCAGCACGAGGCAGTGATGCTCCAGCAGCTGGAGCTTACTGTAAAGTGGGCACCAGCGATGAGCAAGAGATAGATGATGGGGTGGCAGACCATCTAATGGTGCCAATGATTGCAGATGAGGAAGGTTTAGATGGAGAGGCAGAACAGCAGTGAGAGAGGATTTTGTCCAGGGGCAGGGCAGCTTTCAGAGGACTGGAAGAAGCAGATGTCCTACCCCACAGGTACAGGCCAGTCCACAGATCTTTGCAGTGTGGGCCTTTTTTAATGTATCTGCTGCCTCTGCCTGCAGTGTATTAGCCGTGGCAAAATTACCAGCCATTTGAGCGTGGGAGCACGTGCATGAGGAAACACAACTCTGCTCCACAGAGCATAGTGGTGTGAGCAGCACCTCAAGAGACAATTCAGTAGCAAAAGGCACATACACTTCCTCCTAATCCCTCTCTTTCTGCATCTCCCCTTCCTCCATAACATTCTCGTGTGGCAAAAAAAAAAAATCACGCATGTACCATGTCTGGCAGATGTCCTCAACCTGATGGTGCCACGGTTCATAATGAAGTACCCTAGCTTTCAGGAGGTCCCTCATCAGGCCAGAAGGGTTTGTGGTCACTTTTGCAGTCATTCCTGGCCATTGCTTTCCTGGCAGAAATGTAGCACCAACATTAGCCACCTACCAGCCAACTCATCTGTGACTCCCCTCCACAATGGCAGATTCGCCCATCACTATTCAAGAGCTGGACAACTTTTTCTTGAAGCAACGACCTATATGAATACATGTGCTGTGCACTACACTCACTAGCAAATGACCATTGGTTTAATGGAGCTGTTAAATGACTCTCCAGGATCGTTTGCAATACCACTTTCTAAGCCTATCCAATCAGGTCCATTGTGCCTGCTACAAATTACTGGCTATATATTGACATCATGAACTAGATATGGAAAACTTAGTTTTTGTTCTTTGCTGTCTAAGGAAGACTTAACATATAACCATGTCTTTAGAATAGTTTTATTACGGAAGTTGTGGCTCTCCATGCTTTAAGGAAATATAAGACTCTGGATGCTCCAACAGCCTTGCATAGCAAGCTCCAGGTTATATACCTCTTATTTATAAGATTAAATGGTCTATACTAGGGATGCACCGATATATCGGCCGCCAAAACATATCGCAAAAATGCAGAAAGTTCAATTTTCTGGCCGTAATAGCAGTGCATCCATTCTTTCTCTCCTCCCTGCTGTGTACCAGCGGGGAGGAGAGAAACTGTCACGGGAGGCTGAGCACTGCAGGAGAAGAGCTCTGTGAGCAGCCGGCGTTTCTCCTCCCCGCACCGCTCAGCCTCCTGTGACAGATCGGGAGAGCGGTGTGGACGGGGACAGCCAGCGCTGTCACAGCAGGCTGAGCTCAGCTCGCTCAGTCTCTTGTGACTTGTTTCAGGAAGGAGAGCAGTACAAACACTCAGCGATAAGTGATCGCTGAGTGTTTGTAGATAATTGAGCACATAGTATGTTTACTATATCCTTTTGAATTATGAACGAATGGAAAGTGATCTACATCACCTCCTGTTTATTCATGGCTGTGGATATAGTAAACATACTATGTGCACAAGTTATGAATGAACAGGAACACTCAGTATAGAGGATTCCTGTTCATTTATAACAGGAGATGCAGAGAAAGAGATTGAGGACTCCGTGCCCTCAATCTATTTTTCTATTTTAAAAGGAAAATATAATAAGTCTGTTTAGACCCCCCAATATTTCCTCGAAGCCCCTAAAAGTAAAGTAAAAAAATAACAATTTGGAATAAAAATAAACATGTAAAAAGTTTATAAAAAATAAATAAAATATTTGTAAAAAATTTGAAAAAGTTAAAATAAAAAACATTTTCGGTTTCGGACCAACATTGTTTTTCATTTCGGTTTTGAAATGTTCATTTCAGTGCACCTCTAGTCTAGACCCCAAACCTTTACATCTGTTATGGATTTCAGAGTAATCCTGTTACAGGACTAAGAGGAGGACTCAATAGTGGGGACTGCAACGCAGGGCAATCTGAAGGGTACAATTATTGGTACTGGAATCTCCAAGAAATGCTAAGGGTTGAGTTTATCCACCAGCGTACTCCATAACTGAAATATCAGTTTTGTAATAGACTGATATGGTCACACCCTTAAAAACTTGTATTGTTGAAGATTGCAATTTTAGGAAACATACACTTGTGTAAAATAGCTAACAGATCCATGCATTTAAAGCAGAAAACCAGATTTTTGTTTTTACAGGACATACAGTCTCACACAGCCTGAATGAGTGATGTACTAATAGGAATATGTCTTATATAAATCTTTAATACCACCAGCTATGCAGGACTACAAATCCCAGCAATACATTATATTAGTAAGTTGGGATGCACCAATGCCAATACTGTTTTTTTTCACACGTACTTGTGAAAATGCCCCATACTAAGCGCAGGCAAAATTATCAGGGTCACATCGCTCGCATTTGCGACCGGCCCCTGGTGTCCGGCCAGTTGGGGGGAGCACATGAAGAAAGAAGAGGGCCCGCCAAATGCAGTGTTTTTGACACTTGCAGACCGCAGTTCAGACAGAGGGATGGGGAAGACGCTGTAGTGGGGGGATGGCCAGTCAGGGATCTCCATTTGCATGCACTATTTTTTATGACCGCAACGGAACGCAGGCATTGATTTGCCATGCGTTCCGGTGCAGGTGATCGCACTGCGGTGCCATTAACTATAATGCCCTCCACGCCCCCTCCCACTGAAAGAACGCAGTAAGCTGGCCGGGTTGCAATCCAGTGTGTTCCAGCACTAAATCGGCCGGAACACACTGGAGCTGATGTGAACTAGCCCTGAAAGTTAAAAAAAACATACTTTTTATTTAATAGAAGAAATAAAAAAGGTATCAAAATCATGTTTTTATTGGGGGGGGGGCCTTAATGGTTTCTTGCACCGGGGCCCTTGGGTTTCTAGTTACGCCTCTGACAACAAGGTACACAAGGAGTCTCATTCTAATAAGACTAACATGTTTAGTGAGTGATTTACTAATAAGGATATGTGTTTTCCAAGCCTTATAAAAAAAGTTTTTATTTTAAACACTTTGAGAACGAGAACCTCATTTTTTTTAAATGAGTAAATTGTACACCTATTAGTAAACTGTCTCAAACTTTTGACCAAAGGAACTAGACCTGAGTATAAGCATCTAAAACTGCCTAGAGTAAATCATACACCAATAGCTAGTCCTCCTGAATGTCTAATGAATGACATTGGCAAATGACATGGGAAATAGGAAAGCAAAAAATATAAACAATAGGTCTACTGATATATTTATTTGATATATTAGCTGCAAGCTTTTTAAGAATTTTACACCAAGTGTGGTGTACCAAAATAGAAAAAAATAACATTTTGTTTTTGTTTTTTTATCCATGTAAAAATTTTTTACCTCGACACTGCAAATAAATCCAAATAGGTTGCTAGTAAGTCTTTTCATTTAACACACAGCATGGCACTATATAAAGCGAATATGAAAGCAATACCAAAGCAATAATTCTACAAATGTTTCAAGCAGTGACTATTTGGGGACATGGAAAACAAACTGCAGTGCCAGTTTAGAGTGACTGGCATTTATAAAAATACCAAAGTTGGCTACAGTGATACTTGCCAGTTGCTATTGCAACAGATCAGGCACAAAATTCCCTTTAAGCATATAAAGAATCACCTGATATCTCAGCAGACGCAAGCCTGAGAGGGCAAAGCAGCTGAAAAGGCAGAGCATATTATGCATTCAGTGTAACACAATAGTTGTGTGCTACACAGAAATAACAGAAACTAACTGAACTCACTGTGTTTTTGTTGTGTAAAATCCCATCATAGCTTCCTCTGCGTGCCTTGTTCCTTGGGTGTGAAGAAGACATGGCAATAATGATCCACGTTAAGAAAAAGCTTGCTTTACAAATGCATGCCTAAGCAGACTCTGAACAGCTGAGCTCTTGACTAACCATTACATTCATATATACTCAGAGAGGAGGAGCTTTTCTCTTGACTGACAGCCAGTGCCATTATGCAGCTGAGAGATGTGTGATTCACAATGTTTTTGTCTGAATGATTTTTGTTATTACTACATTTTATTTATTATATTACAAACAAGTATATTACTGATATATAACTTGGGCCCCCCAACAGGAGATAGTGTATGAATTATGCTTGATCGACTCTAAAAAGGTCTGAGTACCTTAGCGCAATGTATGACTGTCAAAATGTATGAAAATGTACAACATATTATCGAATTGTTAACATTTTTTATAAAACCTGTTACATAGCCAAAAACGTGTGATATGACTAAATAAAAAGAAGTAGCACCTACCCAACTTACGTATGTACCTTACAAAGTGTTGACAAAGCAGAGTATATATATTTATTTATTAGTATTTTTTGGCTATACTGAATGCTATTATATAACAAAATATTATCCTATGCATATTAAAATGTACATAATGGTTTTACATTAACACCAGAATTCATTGATGTAAATGTAAACTTATTTTAATCCTCCATCCTGTCAACCATGATCAATGTATACCATAAAATCCAAGATTATTGCGTCTATCCAGCATACCATTGCATACCGAGTCCTCCAACTCATGAGATGGCCATATACTGGTAGATTTTCATATGAATGTTCATATGATATATCTGAACTTTCGATAATGTCATCAGAGATTTGACAATGTTCAAAAATTGAATGGAATTTCCAGAGTACATTCACTGTTAGAATTTCATTCATTCGAAAAAAAAATTCAATTAAGCTCCTTCAATTTTTTTCATCACTGAGATTGAAAACAATCCTTGTTCCCATTAACTATTAGAAAACTGAAAGTTCTAAAAATTCTTTTTTTTTTTAGAACAAACTTCTACTGGGGTATGGCCAACTTTAATCTCCTTCGGTTAATCCTTTGGGTTGATGCTCCTGTGTTAACGCAGCCCATTTATTTTGAATTGGCTGGCAGCACGACTTATGAAGAATTGGACATGCAGCTTTTCTTTAATGCAGAGAACCACAAGGCATGCCATGTGCTCTGCCCACTGCTGTACATGTATTAGGGTGCCATTCATAATGAATGGCAGGAAGGTTTTCCTGATAAAATACATATTACTGTGACATACAAAACTGAACCCTTGACACCAAAGATTTGAGATGAAATTATTAAATAATGATTGATTAGTTATGTTTTAAAGAAAATCTACTGTGAGAGAAATATAGAGACTTCCGTTGCTGACCTCCTTCTAAAAATAATAGTTCCCTGTCTCCAGTTTGAATACTTTGAGCCATTGACCCATAATAAACAAAAAACAATGAAGAAACACTGAGGCCAATACTCCTCTGCCCTTTTGTTATGCATATCTTAATGTTCCTAACTGAAATAGGTAGGCATATGTAACTGGTTGGGCATTTAAATGGCCAATCAAAACTCATAAATACAATACACAGTCAAATTCAACCTTCTGGATGAAATGTTTTCCAAGAAAGCAATATGTCTAAAACTTCCCTCTCACAAGTATTTCATCAAAGGTCACAACATCACTACTTCAATGTTTGAAAAAAAAGAGGAACAACCCTAAACTAAATGTTTTTTTAATATACATTCTATTAGATGTATTTTAAAACAACTTGAATGAAAAAAAAAATGAAATGAAAAAGATTTACCTTACCCTCATATAATCATAATAATTTTTCTCTATTGCAGTTATGCAACACAGATAAGCCACCTCTCTGCCCCAAGAGCTTGACTGAACAATAAATGAGCAGTAGCAGGATGATGAGCTAGCCACTCTGCTCTCTCCTCCTGTTAGCATGTTTCAGTTCAGCACATGTGAACTACAGTATACCTGACAGGGTGCTATCACTGAACCTCCCATTCTCATTCCTCTCTCTTTCAATTGAAGTGTATAGGGGACAAATCTTGAAAATCAATGATGGCCTTTTTTAAGGCTAATAGGCAAGGGGTTGTCAAGGAAAGGGCATTTGGAGCTGGGCACTGCCATGAGACACATGTACAAATGCAAAATAAAATTGAAAATATACTGTACAGGTGGGAGAGGTTCCCACTTTCCATGCATCTTCGAGGGTGACAGCAGAAAAACACAATTATATGCTTAAGAGATGCATTTTAGCTGTTTGTGGTGTTACAGAACAGTGTAAAGTAGGGTATACACGGTTCGAATATATGAAAGTAGTCATTTTCGGAATGTACGTTGGAATATCTATCAATTAGTATGGTGCAATCGACAGACTAAAACGTCAATGTTCCCGAACAGATTTCTAACATTCAATGTGGTTTTTGTTCAGAAAGTCCATTCATTTGAAAATAGAATGTTAAATAAAAAAATTAAATTAAACAAAACTTCGAACGACAATTGACAAGTTTCTGATGCCAGTATCAAACGTTCAGATGGGATTTTTCATACTAACGTTCGTGCATACATCTACCCATGTATACCCTACATAATCCTCACACACTATTGTCTGCCATTACATATTTTGCATGTGTATTTTTTGGGGGATAATTTTACATTTAGCTTGGCTTGAGGGCCCATTCACACCATGTCCGGATCAGTTCCGGTAAGTTACATTTTTCTTCCCCACCAAAAATGCATCCCAATGCATTTGTATGTGATTTCTGGGCTCTGTTTACACCAGTGCAATCCGTTCAAGTACAGGAAAAAAAATACTGCATGTCACATTTTCTCTGCGCAGGAACGCACTAGAACACGTCACAATCGCACTACACCGCACTGGAATGCAATAGAATGAATAACAAAAAGTTCCCTGTACTATACGACTCGAGACACCCTGACTACAAAAACAATACATGCAGGACTGAAAAAATCTTGCTAGTCGGCCCCGCTGGCTTTCAAAACACCTAAACAATGCCTGCATCCACTCAGATTGTTCAGGTATTTTGGCAGCCAGCAGGGCCAACTAGCAAGATACTGAAGCTTGGGCCAGTGGGAGATTCCCCCATACACAGTTTAGCGTAGATGAAGGAATCTGTTACACTTTTTACATATGACCACGGAAAATCTTCAGAAAATCTACAGGTGTATGGTCAGCTTAAGAGGTAAAATGTGGACCTAGGACTGGAGACTTTTTCCCACCCAAAGCTCCCCAAAGTTTTCTGGGACCAAGACCCAGACCAGAACAGAAAACTCTCCATAACAGATACAACTCCACACAAAGGTGAGAAACCTAGGTGACACATATACAGTGGCGTCCCGAGGCTGGGTGTCACCGCGCCGTGACGTCATCACCACGCGTGTGATGTTGCCGCCATGCACGATGACGTCATCGCACATGCGCTCTGGTCTTTTTGATGCCTGCCGGCGGCCATTTTGGTGATGGACGCCAGCAGAGAGAGGAGGGGACGTTCACCCGGTGGGATAAGGTATCCCGCCGGGTCCCCTCCTCCCTCCTGACACTGTCGGGCTCTCGGTCCATGACCGAGTGTCTGACATTTCATAGGGGGTGACACCAAAATGACTTAGTCATTTTGGTGTCACCTCTCCAATGGTGGCACCTGAGTGCGGGCCGCACCCCCCTTGTGACGCAACTGCAAATATACACTATCCACAAGGCCAATAGTTCCTGTTCCTGTTCTGATTAAGGATTGGACTGAATTGTGTGAAGAGGGAAATGTTCAAGATGTATTTGATACTCATTCAGAGCAGAACTACCTATACCTAAGAATTTAAAACATTTCTACAGCTTTCCCTTTCCTGTTTTGAATCCAAACATTGTAACAGTCATGATAACAGTTTTACTGTATCTCTGTAGGTGACATTGAAAGATCTAGTTGACAACACTAACATAACTATGATTCCCTTTTATGGAGGGCATAATATTTTGCCTCGAACATTAGCTAAATTCAGAATACTGTACTTTATTCTAGAAAACAGGTCACAGCATCAAAAAGTCTCAGGACTTGCAGCATCAAAGAACCAAAAATAATGATTTAATTTTTGTATTTGAAAAAAAACATCAGGCTTACCTTGTGCTATTGTAAGGTCTATTGAGGGTGTCCAGTTTACATTATATTCACCCCGGCGTTGGTGCAGGGTCACAGTCTGCCTTAATTACAAACAACATCCCATAACATAACAGTAGTAAAAGTACGTACCAGAAGGCAGCAACAATTATTTGGCTTGGAGGTAATATTGTTAAAGCCCAATAAATCTTTAAAGTGATATTAACCCCTTAATGACTGAGCTTTTTTCAGTTTCTGTGCCTTAATTACTGAAGCACTTTTTACATGTTTGCTGTGTGATTCTTTCACCCATGCACCCGCGCATATTATATATTGTTATTTAGAGGACAGAAAGGGCTATATATTTAGATCACATATCATAAAAATAGGAAAAAACGTAAAGAAAACAATTTTCCCAAGTTTTGTTTATTATTAATATTTTTGAAAGATAGCACAGCTAAAAAAAAAAGCATTAAAATAAATTCATTTATTTTCCTTTATTTAGAAAAACCTCACATCCCTAGGGTTTCAGAAATTTTTTTATACTTTTCAGCCCAAAACTAAATTTTTATTTTCTTCCCTAAAAGCTAAAAGTGGTCACCAGGTTAGACAGGTGGAATACAATGTCACTGTCACTAAGTGTCAATAACTGTCAAACTGTCAAGTGACAGCAACATACTTTGAACATTGCCGTCATGAAAGAGTGAAAAACAAATCTGCAGCTCAGCTGCAGATTTTCATTGAAAGGGGTTAATTTTTATAATAATTATATATATAAAAATATATTTATATATATAATTTT
>NW_017307018.1:281373-291213 GCF_000935625.1 Nanorana parkeri | reverse complement strand
TATTTTTATTTTTATATTTTTACACTTGTTTTGTCAATTATATTAAGCAGTCACAATTACTGCTTGATAATTTAATTATTTTTAATATTTTTTGATTATTATTAGGCTGCTCCAAACCCGGGATCAGCCAATAATAACCTTAGTGACACTGATTCCTGTAATGCTGATTCTGCATCACTTCAGGATTAGATGTCACTAAAGACTTCTGATTGTTCCTAGAACAATCAGAAGTTTGATACAATGTTTCAGAAGTTTGATACAATTTTTCAAAATTTTGATACAAGTTTTTATGCTTCATGTACAGAAGCTGTTAAAACAGATTGTGATCTGTTGAGCGCTGTCAAAACGGTGATAGGAGAGCAGTTCGCACCGCTCTGTTATCACTGTCAGATACTCGATCACTGACAGAGATCAGGTATCTGTAAAAGCTTTATTCTTTCATTAATGGATGCCTCAATACTGAGGCATCCATTAACTACCTCCGGGCTGGCCGTAGTAAAAAAACGGCCGGCCGGGAGCTCTCTAGATCTGAACTCAGACAGCGGCGCACGCGAGCGGGAAATGGCCGTTATTTAAAAACAGGCAGCGATGCCTGTTACCATACAAGCGATCCGCCGGCTGTAGAGCCAGCAGATCGTGTGTATTGAGTGCTGATCGGTGTGTCCCCCCCCCCTCCACGGTCCCCCGTATGGCCTGGCCAGGAAGGGGGTCTAAACACCTGGTCTTGAAGTGGTTAATGAACGGTAACTGCTGATTCTCATCGGTTACCGGCTTTTGACAGCTTAAAATAGCTGATCACATACAGTATACGTCTCCAGTCATGAAGGGGTTAAAGTCAAAACTTTTTAAGCTATTTCAAATGCTGATTAAGTCACTTACATTACATGTTGGGACAGCCAGATGTCGGTGAGACCAAAATGCACATTTTGATGAAAGTCCAATTAACTGTTCTGTTTGATTCATGCTGAAGAAAAGTGTGTTATTTTGAGAAGTTCATAGATTGTTGACCTTTGACTAAATAAAGACTGTCCTTTTTATGATAGCTTCAGGAGTGGTCACTTAGCGCTCACCATTGTGCTATATACCCCAAAATATCACACCACATAAATGCACATTGGCTATTGGATATATGTGAGGCTGTTTCACAATAAATATACGCAAGGATTTGACAAAATCTTCTGAGTGCTGGTGAGCTTCCTTTTTATACACGTTTGACATGCACGGCGCCATCCGTTATCATCACTGCAAGCACCACTTTTAAAATAAAGGTAGTGAACGCTGTAAGGAGTGCAGGGGACACATCTGTACACAACACAAAAACACAGGCAGGGCACGACACTCCCCTGTTCCTCCTTTCTTCTTCCTCCCTCCTTCCATCTCCAAGCTATAGTAGATGGACATCTGATGGAGACTGTGCAGTGTCTTGTAATCTTGTACTGGACTGGAAGTTAAGGGAAGCCAAACAGAGAAAATTGGAGTCAGGTTATCAGAAACATGACGACTTAAGTGTTTGGTCAAAAATGTAAAGAAATACTTTGCAGGCAATGTACATTTGTTTGACCTGGAGTCATCATTGAAAAACAAGTTTGAGAGTTTAATACTATAAAAATAAGCCACAGTCTAAGTAGAAAAGCGTGTGTACTGCCAGCATGCTGCAGAGTGGGACCCTTGCTCTTTTTGGGATAGCAGTGAGCTTTTTACAGAGGTCTGACACATCCCTTTCTGAGTCAAAGCCAGAGCCCTGCAATCATTGGTGTGCATGAGCTTTGCTAATTGCAGAGCTGTAGGCAGCATGAACTGATGACCAGTAACAAGTGAAAACAGCACTTTGAACACCTCAAACAAGGCCATAAACATTAAATAAAAATCAAGACACCCTAAAAAGGAATGAAAACCAATGAATTAATGAACTACAATCCCTGCAGCTTGAAAGGCTTGAAAGTTGTAAGGGGGGTATTTCAGGGTTATCACCGGCTGCTGACAAGCCTGAAGTCCTCCGATCGCACTTCAATACAATTTTCAAGCTGCAGGGATTGTAGACCACATACTTACATGTGTTGGATAATTTACTTAAATATGCCCCAACCCTAATGGTATAAAGTTGTATCTGGGTTGTTTTAATTGGTGTGGAGCTTCAATTCCTACATGTACTGTGTTCACTGGCAAGCCAAGGATACTAAAGCTGGCCATACACCTATAGATTTTCTGCAGATTTTCTATGTTCAGATGGAAAAAGTGCAGCAGATTCCTCCATCAAGGCTAAACTTGTGTGGATGGAGGAATCTCCCGTTCGGCCAAGCGCATTATCTTGCTAGTCAGCCCAGCTGGCTCTCAAAAGTCTAGACATAGCATGCAACTATAGTCTCTCAAATACCAATAAAGCCAAGGGTGTTCCCATTGGCTTCAGCAAACCTACTCCTCTTACCTTGCTGAAATCTAGTTCAGACATACCCAAGAGACACCTGTGTTTTTGAAAGGCTTCAAAGTAAATACACATACTGCCCAAATCAACATCAAGTGCAAAAAAACACTCAAACCAACGGATTTTAAATAGGGCCTGCTAACTGTAACAGGCAATTTTAGCATCCCTTTTAATACTGCCCAACATACCACATCAAACCGCTCAGCTATCCCTTATAAACAATTTTGCTTCATCAAACAACATCTCCACAAGGGACAATTCATTAGAGAATACTCCTAATATTCACACACAAGATTCATACTCAAGAATAGACTGTTACTACTTAGATCTTTTAAAAGATGCAAAACCATAACCTGCCACTATTTCAGATGACTCACCAATATAAGCTTCTATATATTTCCCATCTGTCCTTCCTCCCAACCCTTCATGAGAACAAACAAACTGCAAATCATTTTCCACTACCCAAATACATCTTTTAGATAAACAATCTCTACTCAAATTCTTCCACCAAATAAACCATGCCCACTTCCTGGGTTTTAGACCCTTATCCTTTTTTTAAGGGCAAGAAGGCAGATTTTTCCAATCCTTTTGGTCATGTGTACATACAGAACATAAGTTCTAGTAAATAAATACATTTTGGGGGGTATATCCTTAGGCATTCAAAATATGTGCAACCCCAGGATTTGCTTCCTGGGTATTATGGAGCACCTTCAAATAGACTCTCATTATAAACGCCTTCTGAGATTTGTTTTCGTTTATGCTAAAAAAAATATATAATTTTGGTACGGAAGAGGTACGAACTCACTTCCCCCACTATGGGAGACTGGGAGAAACAAATTGATCACATTTTCCCACTATATAAAATGATAAAAGGGGTTGTTCATAACAATTTCCTCACATTTGGGACCCATGGCTTGCTTCCACCTCTTCTTTCCTATACTTGCTATAGAATGTTTATGATACTGCTGTTCTAAACTGAATTTTAGAACAATCTTCTTATATGAATTCCTGAGCATGTGACTTTGTAACCTTTATTGTTTCTAAAGCTGATAATAATGAGAGTCAATAACTGTAAGCTTGCTATTTGTAGTGGTTTATTGACACCTAATTGTTAATTTGTTTACATGAACAAAATCAATAAATATCATCTTTATTCAATCCTCCAATCAATTGAAAAAAAAGGAAGGAACTGAAAACACTCCTGAACATAGGTTGAGCTGGGCAGTGCTGAAGATGAGGTGAATGATATGAATCGCTAATGAAAAATATTACGTAAACACATTAACTCACCATGTAGACCAAAATAACTCAGCAGACACAATCTGTGGCAATAAGCCTCCTTTTATGCCAGCTAACAAAAGTCCAGTACCGGATGGATTCACACTATGCTATTATAAAACCTTTGTAGACATACCAACCTCTCACCTAAATGCATATGTAAACTCTGTATAAAACAGATCCCCTATTAGGACTGAATCACTAAGCACTCACATTGCAGTCTCACCCAAAGCAGGGAAGGATCCTACAACATGCCCTAGGAGTAGGCCCATATCTCTCTTAAATGCAGATAATACACTTTATGCCAAGGTCCTAACTAGCAGGTTGCAACCTCTTCTTCCCACTGGAATCTCACCCGATCAGACAGCACTTATATCTGGAAGAGAATTCAGAAACAGCATTCTCAGGACAATTTCTTTCCGCTATTCCTACTATATCGAAGTCCTCCTCGAGCATTATAAGTTCAAGCTCTTCTAATTTATTGGCCAGACTTCTCGCGTTCGTGTACATACATTTAATTCCTGTCTTATGGGACAAAGGTTTACTTGATAGTGGTTGGCCAGGCTTAATTTTGTTATTTATTGCTATCTCTCATACCTTTCACCTTTCCACAATTCCAGTCCACCTTGCTTCTTTCCACTGACACTGAAAAAGCATTTAACAGGGTGGACTGAAAATATCTAATATTCACACTAAGACATATGGGTCTAGGTCCCAAAATTCTGAGTTGCATTACTGCCCCACACACCACCCTCACTGCACAAGTCAGAATAAACAGTACTTTCTCTCAATTCTTCACCCTGTACAATGGTACCCGATACAAGTGCCCTTATTTCCTCTTCTTTTCATCATTTCTTTTGAACTATTTTTAGCCACTATAGGCAACAACCCTAATATTTCATCTTGTGCTCTTGTGAAAGTGAAAATTTGCTGGTGTTGTCGTTACTGCAGTAAGATTTATTTAGATAGCCACTAGATTACAAAGGTATTTCATAGAGAACTATTAGATGGCTATGTGTTATAATATAGGGGTCTATTTATCCCTGCTTTCACCAAAGGGTCACACAACTTTCACCCAAGATTCCCCATTATCTAATTGTATCTTATGTAGGCCAGACAATGGGTTCATTTTGGGTACAAGATGTGTGAATCTTGGGTTAAAACTTTGATAAATAGACCCCATAATCTTTGTTCCCCCTAATTTTACCAGTGGTCATACCTGACCTCTTTAGAAATGATGTTGCAATTAGGCAACTAAAAAGGTTTTATTTCCAACCCAATGCAACTGCACTCTGGATCTGGGGTGAGAATGTTGCAACTCCAAACAATTTCATATGAATTTCAATATGAATTCCTTACCATAAACTGTCAGTTTTGGAATTCAGGGCTATTTACAATGAAACAACAACCTCTTTAAACATTTCCTGGCAATTGTGATTTTTTTCTTTTCTGAAAACTAATTAACAGTTGCCAGAACTGACTTCGTAATGCTACATTAACCTATGAGTTGGCCTCATCCAATTATACAAGTGCTGTACCTATTCATTATTGTAATACTCATTTAATAGAAAAAGGAATTTAATCTGTTTTAAAATACCACCGAATACTAAAACAATTCAAAGCACTTCCAACCTATAAAATATGAATACAGGAAAGGCCACCTGGAAATTCCAAATAAAAGATAAGAGTACACATTATTATATTTACTGTACATTATTATCAATTCAGACTGATGCTAGAGATTAGTTTAGTTCATGCTGGAGACCTTTCCAGGTCAGTTCATTTACTACACTCATTATAAGGTGATTTTCCTTTCTGGAGTTTTAGTTTATTTTATACAATACTTTATGCAACAAGAGGTGTTAAAACACTCCAAGATAAGTAGAAAACCCCAAAAGGTGTGCAGGAACACAGTCAGATCTCTCTGCTGGTTCCCCATATTATAAAACATTCTAGAAAGTAACTCAGCTCAGCACGTATCTTCTATAGCTCAAACCGTACATTTTGGTTGGCCTGACTTTTTAATGCACACATGTTATACACATATGGGAGCTGTTTTAACTGCCAAAGGATTTGTATTTCTGTCCATCCAGTTCTGAGATATACACAGCCCTACCACACAGCACACTCCTGGTAGGGCAGTAAACCTGATTTTCCTTGCTGCGGTTAAAGCAGCACTCCAGGTTAAAATGTTAACCCTTGCAGTGGGGCTACCCCTGCACTGCAAGGGTTAAGTGCTTGTGTTTCCCTAGGGTCAAAAATAAAAAATGTTATACTCACCCAAACCTGGGAGCCGGCTTGCTCTTAGACCAGTCCCTGGAGCATATCTGCCCCTCTGCTTCAGAGGTCTAAGGTCCTTGCCAAGTTGTATACAGTGAGGGGAATTTATCAATACTGGAGCAGACAAAATCTGGAGCAGCTGTGCAAGGCAGCCAATCAGCTTCTCTCTTCAGTTTGATCAGTTAAGATTTGGAAAAGAAAGAGGCTGATTGGTTGCCATGCACAGCTGCTCCAGATTCTGTCTGCTCCAGTTTTGATAAATTCCCTTGATAGTGTATAGGGATCACTGCAGCAGCGGAAGAAACAGACAGGAAGGTCCACTGTTACAGCCAGCCGTCTTGGAGGATCGGGAGAGTATACATTTGCCAAATGCAGGTAGTTACACTGCTTGCAAAAAAAAATTACACTAGTGTTAAACGCTCAAACTTTTTCAATAATGAATCCAGACCAAACAAATATACATTACCCAGCAAAGCTTTGCTTTACATTTTTGCCTAAACACTTACAACCATCATGTTTCTAAGCAGCTGCTTCCAAGTCTCTTAGCTCAGCTTCTCTAAACTTCTTGTCCAGAGATCACAATGGACAGTCCAGGCTCCAGCAACTGTTCATCTACTAGGTTAGAAAAGGGTGGAGGGAGGAGAGGAGACCAGGGTGGAGGTGACTAGCTGGATTTGCTGTGTCTGTGTGATTGTGGAGACACACAAAGCTTAATAGCACACACAAGATTGACTGCATAGCACTCTGCTTGACAAAGGAGGAACTCTAAAACAGGAGGTCAGGACTAGTGCTCAGTGGACCAGCTGATTCTGCAGGTAAACTTTAAACATCAAGAAGCAGCATTCATTGTAAGTGATTTCATCAGCATTTGAAATAGCTTAAAATCCTTTTGACTTTAAAATAATGTTAAATTATGCATCAGTGAATGCAAAACTGCATTACTTAAAGCATTTTACATCTGCCTGGAGTTTAGTTTTACAGTGGAACGGAAATTGAAAGGTGAAGATTTGCTGTGTTATAAGGGACATCTAGAAATGTTGCGTCTAGGCAGTTCTCTGAATATTGCCCTTTTTCATTTTGAAAAATAACATTGCACTTCCTGGTTTGTGAGTGTGCCTAGGCACTCCTGTACCTACAGCCTTGCAGCAGTATATCTACGCAGGCCCGGCGCTACCGCAAGGCATGTCAGGCGGCCGCCTTACGGCGCAGCGGCTCTCCCGCACCGAAGGTAAGTGGGAAAAAAAAAAACATAGCGCAAACATCGGGGCATTTTGACAAGTACAAGTACTTGTCAAAATGCCCTGTTTTTACAGGGGGGCGGGGTCGGGGGGCACAAAAACCGGCCCTGTATCTACGGTGTGAATATAAGGCGCTGCTGACTGTCTTAGAAGATTTGGAGTAAGATTGGTGATGTCACGAATGTGCTGTACTCTGGTCTGCTTACTTGATGGAGGCTCTAACCTAAAGAAGCAAAACCCTATCTCTACCAAGATATTATTATTATACAAGATTTATATAGCGCCAACAGTTTGCGCAGCGCTTTACAATATAGGGAAGACATCACAATCACAATACAAATCAAAACAAGATGGTAAGGAGGGCCCTGCCCCTGAGATAGCAACCTCCACGCAGAGACACGGTGTGAAACAAGGAATGCACACAAAGCATGTATTTCTCTATGTGTGATGTCATCTTCAAAGTACCTTGGTAATGCCATATATTACCTACCTTTATATTACGTACAATAAAACTCACTTCAGTTGTGGAAGTGTCCATGAAAAACTGACCGAGCAAAGGCAAATCTATAACCTTAAAGGAGAACTATGAGGTGAGTGCTTCGGGATCCGCTTCAACTGCGGCGTCTCAGTATACTGCGAGCTGTAGCTCGCGGTATACTGAGCTTAGGATGACGGGAGGACGCTAGTTTGTGTCCTCCCGTTTCCCTAAGGAGAACTATGGGGAAAAGCCCTAACCCCATAGTTTGCCTTTATGAAAGCTAAACTGAAGTGTAAATCAACTGAAGAAAAAACATTAGGAATGCACCAAAATTTTCAGCCGACTAAACATTTCGGCAGAAAAATCAGTGCATCCCTAGCTTCTCCCCTTGCTGGGCGCTGCTCTGTGTCCCTTCCGATGCCCGCTGCTCTCCCCAGCCTGTGTTGGCAGAGGCAGCGGGAATCCGAGGGGACACAGACCGGCGCCCGGTGAGGAGAGAGCTATCAGCTGTCTCAGGAGGCCTAGCTCTTATCCCGCTCCGCTCAGCCTCCTGTGATGGGTGGAGGAGTCAGGTTACAGGCACTCAGTGATCAGGACTGATAAGTAACATAAAAATAAATAAATAAAAATAAAATAATAAAAATAATTCCATTTTTGTGCATGCCTAAAAAAAATAAAATAAGTTTGCATACCTGCCTCATCGGGCTTATGTTTTAAGTAAGACAAATTCACTATTTATCAATCTGACTGACATCTAATATTGTAACATGACACCCAATAAGAGGTTAAAACATTAAATTACCTTAACAGTTTACTTTTTTATATACAAAGAAAATGTAAATACTGTATATCTTGATTTTTTTTCAAAGTGAATATGTTTAAAATAAAGCTGGTTGAGCCAGCAGTATATTTCTTGCACATATATAATTTTGTGTCACACTCTATATGTTCTGAAAATGAATTATGTCAGCCACTGTTTAGATAGCTTTTGCATTGCGATAGTCATTAAAGTCAGACATCTCAATTTCTATGCAAATTAGGGCACGTGGATATATCCATGGATATTAATATAATGTTATTATTATTATTATTAATATTATTATTATTAATAACAATACCAATAATAATACAATTATTATTAAATTATATTAATAATAATAAAAGTAATAATAATTATTATTATTGTGATTAATTATGTATTTATTTGAATTATTTTAATTGGTCCTTTAACCACCAGGCAATAACTGCAACACCCTTTTTGTTCAAATATATTGATGAGTTGCAGTGATAAAAAATATATAACATATAAAGGAAAGGTGTATGTTGCTTAGCATTTACTGTATATGGTATCAAATATAAAAAGAATACAGACCAGCTTGTAAAGTAAATTTGCATTTGATGGAAAAAAAGCATTTATTTTTTTTACACAGACTCAATTCACAAAAATTAACTCAAGGATAAGTATCTTCATTTTAGCCATATGCCTGTAGTTTTCAGATCTCATTGGACTAATCTGAAAATAAGTGTCACTTTTTTGAAAAAATAACTATCCTTATCCTAGTCTGTTAGCTTTGTGAATACATCTTCATGTTTTATAGTCACATGATCATTTCCTGTATTGTAAAAAGGGAAAAGCTCCTGGGAAAAGAACTATGTTGATTATATGAGCAAGAAATTACATCTTCTTAACACAAAATATCTGCATCTGAGGACATAAATGTCATGGGCGTACGCTTGTAAATGCATGTTTACGCATATACACGTATATGCTTAAGTATGTAATTTGAAAGCAACATAATTACATTAAAAACAGAGCAGGAAGAATGTGAATAGAACTTTACGCATTTAAAAGCATGTGTATTTACTTGTCTAAATGCATCTAAAAGTATTTTACCGATCATAACTTTTAGGCCAGAAAAAAATGTGTATATGATCAGTACATTTAAGTAAATTTCTCTTTAAATTTCTGAAACATTTCCTGCTGTACTTTAACAGTCAAACTTAGGAATACTCTCCTCAC
Organism: Nanorana parkeri; assembly: GCF_000935625.1. Lineage (NCBI taxonomy): Eukaryota > Metazoa > Chordata > Amphibia > Anura > Dicroglossidae > Nanorana > Nanorana parkeri. The sequence continues at coordinate 281,497 of NW_017307018.1, read as the reverse complement.
CCTCAGCAGAGTAAACCTTACCGGGATACCTTGTGGTTCTACTCCCCCTACTATCTGTTTTGCTTTTTTTTTATTTTGACAGCGGCTGCTGGCCACTGGCAGAGCAAATAAAAAAAAAAACAAC
>NW_017307018.1:276606-281079 GCF_000935625.1 Nanorana parkeri | reverse complement strand
TTAAGTAAGATGTTATAAACATTTAAACATACATTAATAAAAGTGGTGGTAGTTGACTAACTCATTTTCTGGGAAGGAGGGGAGCATATTTTCCAACACACAGATGGCCTCCTATTATCCCACAGAAAAATACCATTGTCATTAGTAAGCTTCATTAAAATTGAAATGAGGATAACAAAGAACAACTGGGTGCATCAGATTACAATGTCAAAAATCCTTTGTAAAGGAACAGGAAGATATACAGTATATACTGATTTGTGAATGTAATGAATAACTTTTTATTTAGGTTAATTTACCTGTACTTTAACAAGAATATACTGCACAACTATACAACAGTGCATTGCATTCAATAATTGAGAGCAACTTACTCAGTAGCATTGCAGCTGATGTTGGTTATCTTATTAACTAATCAACTAAGACCTAGCGCGGTCTTATTAGTTGATTTAATTAACTTTAATATAAAGATACAATTACCTACATTACACCACGAACATTCACATATATACAGTATATCTAAAAAAGACAAGGTGGCGCTGGCCAAGACACCATCTGCATACTATTTATAGATGACAGTATCTAATGTACACTAATGTTATTTCAGAATGTTCCACCAAGGTCAGCATCGACCCATCATGAGAAATGTATCTCTGTTGCTGGCAACATTTTCTGTTAGGAAAAGCAAACTACTGAGTGTTAAAGGGGTCAGATCATATTCTGTACAGAGAATGCATTCATTTTATATATCTTTGATTTATATTTCATGAACAAAAAACAAAAATATATTCTGGCAATTTTGACTGTAATCTAGCAAACACATTGTTCTTTGTTTTGTATAAGGTGCAGATGGATTAGATTCTTTGTCATGTTTTACTACCCTATGTGTCCCCATTGTGGAGATTTCCATGCTGGTGGTGGGTTCAGAAGGGCAAGAAGTAAAACTGCAGTGAAGTGAAAAATAGCTCAAATGAGAACAGAAAAAGCAAATAAAAAAGGGAATGTTTAGGCTCCTATAACTATCCTGGCAACCCCTATGCCCATGATTTCTTGTCCTGGTGTCACAAAGAGGGAGAAGTTGGGGGAAAATGTTCGATTGGAATCCCAGACAGCAATAAAACCTATAGAAGTTCAAACCTTTCCTCACTCTTCAAAATAAAAATAAAAAGGTTTGGTTGTAATTGAAAATGCAGTCTATGTACTTGCATTTAGGCACTTTGAAACATACTACCCTGCCCTGTCACAATTTATATTATTAATGCAAAATTAGAAGTTCCTCTGTTCGACATGATGCTTGCAGCACCTCTTTCGGGAATGAAGACCAATGATCCATTGCTGCACTGCCCTTCATCTTCAGGACCTTGCAAGGATCCAACCGGTGGACCCAATAGGAAGTGTCCACATCATCAGATATAGTAGAATAATCCACCAGCACACCAGGGGACAATTTTAGTGTCGTAATTTTATTTGATGTCGTATAAACATAACATCACATACAAATGCAACGTTTCGGAACCTTATGCTGTCCCTTCATCAAGCAAAAATAGTATGACAACCAGTGTAATGAACATTGTTACTATATACAAAGTGTCAAACCAAGAAAAACAATAAATATGGACAGCCACCTCCCTCTCCTAACATCACATGATGTCATATTCCCATCAATTAGGAATGTGACAGAGACATGGACACCCAAAGAAGGACCCTCCCATTCTGCAGTCCAGAAGAGCCAGAGCATCACATGATCACAGGTTTAAGTGAGCATTTCAGCCATTAACTTTAGTTTTTTTTAATAGCTATGGCAGTTAGCTTGAGAGCAGTAAAGGGTATTGTTAGTGGAGGGATGGGGGGTCCCTGGCCCGACTTCAACTCTAAGTCTGGCCAGGGACCCCCCCCCCCAGTGCATTAGAGGCATTTCAGTCCGTGTTATAAATGGCCTTGTACATAAGCCTTAAGTGTATTTTGAGGCTGTTGTAATATAATGTGGTTTCCCTTCAGCTATTTAATATTATTATTTTTAAACGATTACTTCAGCCTGTTTACTGATGTGTGAAGTTAAAAGAAAATGGACAAAATTAAACTGACTTTAGGACCACCTGTCTTCCATGCTGCCTACTATGTGAAAAGGCTAAAACGAACAGTGATATACTTACCTGTCACCTAGAGCACACTCTCTCCAGCTCCCATCATTTTGCTGTTTCCCAGATTCTGTATGGCTGTCGCATTGTGGGGTCTGTCTCTGGCAACCAAATGTCTCTGGTAATGGCCCTGCCACCTCACCTGAATGTATTTTCCTCCCCATTGTTTCTAGCCAATGAACAGTATTGTCAGCCGCAGCCAATCAGATTGGTATAGCTTGAGAGCAAGGCATGCCCCACAAATAGGATGTCCAGATTGTGCAATTTAGCACTGATCAGAAGAGTCATGCCTTAAGTGCCTGTCAGGTAGAGACACTGGTTAGTCCAGGGGGCATGAGCCCCCAAGCCTCCTAATATAGCCTAATCTAGTCGTATTTAAACTCCTCATCCTCTGCCTGGCAGTCCAATTGCCTACTGCCACCCTCATGGACACTTCCTCATCTCCTGTCACTCCATAACCACCCCTGACATCTCATAATAATTTCCTGATGCCCTATAACCACCTTCTGATATCCCATAATTATTCTCTTCCCTCTTCCTGGCATTTCATAATAATTTCCTGACACCCCATTATTGTTTCCTGATATCCTATAATATTTCCCTGACACCCCATATCCACCTTCTGCCATTTCATAATTATTTGCTCAAACCTTATGACCACCTCCTGATATCTCCAAATAATTTCTTGGCACCCCATACCCACCTCTTGATATCCCATAATTTCCTGACACCCAATATCCACCCCCTGTCATATAACAGAATCCCCATAATCACTTGCGTCACTCTATAATAAATCATAGTCACCCCATAACCACCACTGTAACCCCATAATAGTACATAGTCATCTCATAACCACTCCTGTAACCCCATAATAATTAATAGTAACTCTATAATCACCCTTATCACCCCAAAATAATTCAAAGTTACCCTACAACTACAACTGGCACCCCATAATCAGCCCCTGTAAGCTCAGCTTAGTGACAGCCAAATAACATCCTGACACCTAATAACGCTAAGGACACCCTGTTACAGCTTAGTAACACTCTGATGCCCAGTAATAATTCTGAGGACACCCTTTAAAGCTCTAATAGTTGCCTGCAAGACTGCTAATAGGGGGTACAGGTAGTACTCTCGTCCAGAAGTGTGTGAGGCAGGGGGTGGGTGGAAATAGACTCGCACAGGTTGAAGACGATCAGCCGTGCAGATTGGGGAGTAGGAGGACAAAGTTTGGCATCTTTTCCCTGGGAACTGGATGACCTTGTCCCAACACTGGCTGCCAGCCATATGCAGAGTGGCAGTGTTGTACCGGGTGCTGGAACACTATCTGCACTGAATATAATTAAATTAAGGAAGCCTAGGGAGGATTCTGACACAGATATAATCCACAAGCATCTGCTGATTAAAGTAAATGTTTCTTGAAAGAGATGTGAAATCTACCATATGGACACTTACACTAGCACTGGGTGTGATTATTGCGTCCAATTACACTAATGTTCGGGGCTTATTTTACTTCCCCACTAGAAGTCATACACCATGAAGTGGCACCCACTTTATTGGCCATGACTCCAAGGCTTCACCAGTGTATTTTTCTTCTTCATACCTTCAAGGTATAGGTTTGAGATTGAGGTAAAATGTGTGGGTTTTTGTGATGTTTAAAAGTGGGCATGGTCAGTAGTGTCTCCAGATTTAATTTTGAAAATCTGAGTGATAACCATATCCCAGATATACTGTTTATGGCTGTCTTCCATGACTGAGGATGGGTTCTGTGAGAGGCAGAAGCATTGAGGTGGGCTCAGGCAGAGGCAGGCAAACAATTAATTACTCACACAAAAATGCGTAGGTTGGACAAAGAGGGAGACCCCTTCAGGTGACCGATAAGTATGTGGTAAATCCAAAAAAACTAAATATTGGAGTCTATTGGAGGTGGTCAATCTTGAAAATCAGGCAATTTTCGCAGTTAAAAAGCAAGGGATTGCCAAACAAAGGGCACTGGGAGCTGGGCACTGCTGTAAACAACATGTGCAATTGCAAACAAAAATAAAAATAAAACAAAATACCTTTCATCAGAGAGAGGGTGCTTTTATGAGACTTCGAGGGCAACATGGGAATAATCCTTTAATCCTTTCAATTACATGTTTGAGAGATGCCTTTAAGCTGTATGTGGTGTTATGGAACAGTGCGATTGTCACAGACAGTGTGACAATCTGCATGATAGTCTGGCATCACATATATTTACATTATGATTCATTATAACTTAAAAAGCCTTTAAAGGTAGTTTTAACTGCAAAACCTGCTTTTTTATCTAGGAGTATTAAACCTGAATTGACCGTTGGAAAGAACA
>NW_017307018.1:272177-274988 GCF_000935625.1 Nanorana parkeri | reverse complement strand
AAGAAGGGCCCTCCCATTCTGCAGTCCAGAAGAGCCAGAGCATCACATGATCACAGGTTTAAGTGAGCATTTCAGCCATTAACTTTAGTTTTTTTTAATAGCTATGGCAGTTAGCTTGAGAGCAGTAAAGGGTATTGTTAGTGGAGGGATGGGGGGTCCCTGGCCCGACTTCAACTCTAAGTCTGGCCAGGGACCCCCCCCCCCCAAGTGCATTAGAGGCATTTCAGTCCGTGTTATAAATGGCCTTGTACATAAGCCTTAAGTGTATTTTGAGGCTGTTGTAATATAATGTGGTTTCCCTTCAGCTATTTAATATTATTATTTTTAAACGATTACTTCAGCCTGTTTACTGATGTGTGAAGTTAAAAGAAAATGGACAAAATTAAACTGACTTTAGGACCACCTGTCTTCCATGCTGCCTACTATGTGAAAAGGCTAAAACGAACAGTGATATACTTACCTGTCACCTAGAGCACACTCTCTCCAGCTCCCATCATTTTGCTGTTTCCCAGATTCTGTATGGCTGTCGCATTGTGGGGTCTGTCTCTGGCAACCAAATGTCTCTGGTAATGGCCCTGCCACCTCACCTGAATGTATTTTCCTCCCCATTGTTTCTAGCCAATGAACAGTATTGTCAGCCGCAGCCAATCAGATTGGTATAGCTTGAGAGCAAGGCATGCCCCACAAATAGGATGTCCAGATTGTGCAATTTAGCACTGATCAGAAGAGTCATGCCTTAAGTGCCTGTCAGGTAGAGACACTGGTTAGTCCAGGGGGCATGAGCCCCCAAGCCTCCTAATATAGCCTAATCTAGTCGTATTTAAACTCCTCATCCTCTGCCTGGCAGTCCAATTGCCTACTGCCACCCTCATGGACACTTCCTCATCTCCTGTCACTCCATAACCACCCCTGACATCTCATAATAATTTCCTGATGCCCTATAACCACCTTCTGATATCCCATAATTATTCTCTTCCCTCTTCCTGGCATTTCATAATAATTTCCTGACACCCCATTATTGTTTCCTGATATCCTATAATATTTCCCTGACACCCCATATCCACCTTCTGCCATTTCATAATTATTTGCTCAAACCTTATGACCACCTCCTGATATCTCCAAATAATTTCTTGGCACCCCATACCCACCTCTTGATATCCCATAATTTCCTGACACCCAATATCCACCCCCTGTCATATAACAGAATCCCCATAATCACTTGCGTCACTCTATAATAAATCATAGTCACCCCATAACCACCACTGTAACCCCATAATAGTACATAGTCATCTCATAACCACTCCTGTAACCCCATAATAATTAATAGTAACTCTATAATCACCCTTATCACCCCAAAATAATTCAAAGTTACCCTACAACTACAACTGGCACCCCATAATCAGCCCCTGTAAGCTCAGCTTAGTGACAGCCAAATAACATCCTGACACCTAATAACGCTAAGGACACCCTGTTACAGCTTAGTAACACTCTGATGCCCAGTAATAATTCTGAGGACACCCTTTAAAGCTCTAATAGTTGCCTGCAAGACTGCTAATAGGGGGTACAGGTAGTACTCTCGTCCAGAAGTGTGTGAGGCAGGGGGTGGGTGGAAATAGACTCGCACAGGTTGAAGACGATCAGCCGTGCAGATTGGGGAGTAGGAGGACAAAGTTTGGCATCTTTTCCCTGGGAACTGGATGACCTTGTCCCAACACTGGCTGCCAGCCATATGCAGAGTGGCAGTGTTGTACCGGGTGCTGGAACACTATCTGCACTGAATATAATTAAATTAAGGAAGCCTAGGGAGGATTCTGACACAGATATAATCCACAAGCATCTGCTGATTAAAGTAAATGTTTCTTGAAAGAGATGTGAAATCTACCATATGGACACTTACACTAGCACTGGGTGTGATTATTGCGTCCAATTACACTAATGTTCGGGGCTTATTTTACTTCCCCACTAGAAGTCATACACCATGAAGTGGCACCCACTTTATTGGCCATGACTCCAAGGCTTCACCAGTGTATTTTTCTTCTTCATACCTTCAAGGTATAGGTTTGAGATTGAGGTAAAATGTGTGGGTTTTTGTGATGTTTAAAAGTGGGCATGGTCAGTAGTGTCTCCAGATTTAATTTTGAAAATCTGAGTGATAACCATATCCCAGATATACTGTTTATGGCTGTCTTCCATGACTGAGGATGGGTTCTGTGAGAGGCAGAAGCATTGAGGTGGGCTCAGGCAGAGGCAGGCAAACAATTAATTACTCACACAAAAATGCGTAGGTTGGACAAAGAGGGAGACCCCTTCAGGTGACCGATAAGTATGTGGTAAATCCAAAAAAACTAAATATTGGAGTCTATTGGAGGTGGTCAATCTTGAAAATCAGGCAATTTTCGCAGTTAAAAAGCAAGGGATTGCCAAACAAAGGGCACTGGGAGCTGGGCACTGCTGTAAACAACATGTGCAATTGCAAACAAAAATAAAAATAAAACAAAATACCTTTCATCAGAGAGAGGGTGCTTTTATGAGACTTCGAGGGCAACATGGGAATAATCCTTTAATCCTTTCAATTACATGTTTGAGAGATGCCTTTAAGCTGTATGTGGTGTTATGGAACAGTGCGATTGTCACAGACAGTGTGACAATCTGCATGATAGTCTGGCATCACATATATTTACATTATGATTCATTATAACTTAAAAAGCCTTTAAAGGTAGTTTTAACTGCAAAACCTGCTTTTTTATCTAGGAGTATTAAACCTGAATTGACCGTTGGAAAGAACAGCCACAACAGATCTAAAACCGGCCA
>NW_017307018.1:217019-271467 GCF_000935625.1 Nanorana parkeri | reverse complement strand
ACCACACTACATATACCTAAAGGTTTAATAAAATGTTACAACAGAGTGCACAAAAACACTTTGAAACCTAAACCGAAGCCCCTTCCTATTTCCTTATCCCAAGTGATCCCCATAATATTAAAAATATAGACTTCAGGTATGTGCTTGTTAGAAATTGGGTAGCGTCAAGTTAATGAACAACTGAATAACAAATTTAAAGAGCTGTGGAGTGTGGGCTTTTTCTGACTCTGGCTGCAGTGTATCAGCTGTCATAAATGCACCAGCCATTTGAGTACAACATGTATGAGGAAACACATGACTACGCACTAAAGAGCTCAGCAGCAGCAGCAGCTCAATAATACCAGGCGACAGCAAAGGCCTAAACTCTTCCTCCTCATTTATAAAACATCTTCCCTCTCCACAAAATTCTCCATCTGCATCCGCAACAACATCTGCGGCATCAAGCAATAGGAAGGAAAATCTGTAGGAAGGAAAATCTGATAAGGGGTTTTAGAGGCTTACTTTACGGCAGGGGCGGACTGGGCCGGGGGGCAGGGTGGCAATTGCCCCCCGGGCCTTTCTGATGCCACCGAGAACGGCCCCTTGACCCCCGGCCGCTGCCACCTACACCCGGCCGCCCGCCCTCCGCATCCGACGCGGCTCTGTGAATGGTGCGGCCGCTGCTCCTCAAGGAGGTGCTCGGGAGGCTCCAGCAGGGGGCCCTCTAACATGCCGCGTCTACCTGGTACAGCCAGCGCGGATCGCCTCGGTATGCGATCCGGCTGGCTGGATCAGGCAGGCGCGGCCCTGTAATCAAGCGCTGTAGAGGGCAGCCCGTTGGGTCCTTCTGAGGACCCCCTTGAGGACCGAGCAGCCGCCGCATAGGATGCGGTCCGGCCGGCCGGGTGCAGGTGACAAACAGGCGGCAGAGGGAGATTGCCACTGCAGCTGGGGCCACAGCAGACACCCCCCCCAACCAGAGTCCATGGAGCCCCCCACTGACCACCAGGCCAAGGTAAGGTGACAACATTTTTAAAAACAAAATCCCGGGACATTTTATCCCCGGGAGCATAAAACAAACTTTTTTTTATATATATATATTCACCTGATCCCTGTATCCACCAAAAGTGCGGCCTCCCGTCTCCCACGCTGTTACAAGCTGCATACGGCGCGTGCTGGTTACTACTTAAACTGGCGCGCGCTGTGTGCAGCTTCTGAGAAGATACGCTATTAGCGTAGCGGGAGCGATGCAAAATGCGCAGCCGGCTTCCCCGCTATGCTAATAGCGTATCTTCTCAGAAGCTGCACACAGCGTGCGCCAGTTTAAGTAGTAACCAGCACGCTCTGTATGCAGCTTTTAACAGCTTGGGACACGGGAGGCCGCGCTTGTCGATGGATTCAGGGATCAGGTGAGTATTTAAAACAAAATTGCATACCGCCGATGCCCCACGTACTTCCGCTGATGTGCCGGCTTCCTCTTCAGACCACTGCAAACCGCCGATGCCCCACGTACTTCTGCTGATGTTCCGGCTTCCTCTTCAGCCGTTCCGTCGGCTTCCCCTGTCCGGCCGCGGCTCCTCTGCCCTGCCCCCTGCCTACTCTTTATTGCAGGCTGGGAGCCATACCCAGCCTGCTATTGGATATTGTAAAATGCAATAGCCAATAGCAAGCCGGCTATTGTTCCCGCCCACTGTCTGCTGTCAATCAGCATGGGGGGACCTGATAGAGAATTTTCTGCTTCAGGGCCCTCCTCTGCTGACTGACAGCAGGCAGATGCAATAGCCAGCCTGCTATTGGCTATTGCAATTTGAAATATCCAATAGTAGGCTGGCTATGGCTCCCAGCATTAAAATACAAAAAATAAATAAAAAAAGGTGTAAACAAATTTAAAAATTTAATTAAAAAGACAAAAAAAGTAAACAGAAAGTTAAATAAATAACAATTAAAAATGCAAACAAATAATAAAAAATAAAGTTTATAAAATAAAATTTAAAATAGAAAAAAACTTTTTTTTGCTGTCATGTTAAATAAAAAATGTTTTTAAATTATATTATAATCTTCTGAACAACAGGAACAGACAGCAAAAGAACCATGACCCTTCCCTACGCTATTCAAAACAAAAAAATACATTTTTGGCTGGAGTTACACTTAAAAAATTTACCTGTTCCGACTTACATACAAATTCAACTTAAGTACAAACCTAAAGTCCCTATCTTATATGTAACCCGGAGACTGCCTGTATATTTAAAGCTCATCGTGTGAGCTCATGCAGCAGCTTTAAATAGAATGTACCTGTATTTTATTATTATGTCAATTTTGAGGAAAGGTCTGGAAGATAACTCCCTCACTTCCCTTTGATTTACATTATATCCTGGGTTTTAATTTACACCGGTTTCTATTTACAACCATTCCCTCAGGAACCTAACCCCAGCATAAATTGAGGGCTACCTGTATTTTTGTTTGTGATTTTTTTCTGGCATATTCAGTCTTGAGCAAATTTAGTTTAGCCAATGGAAAGCTAACTACTAGGAGAAGGAGATGTTTAGCCCTGAAAAATACTAATTTTCAGAAATTTTCAAGTGTTTTTCAGGTGCTTCCATTTAAGTCCATGGGGGAAAAAATACCCCATACAGCTTCATAAGTAGCTCATATACATTTTTGAGCATCAGATGTCAAGTTACAGGTGCCTGAGTGCTCATATATGAACAGGTATCACTTTTGGGTCGCGACCCACGAGTTGAGAACCACTGGTCTAAACTAACAGCTTTATACAATTTCAAGCACTAAAATGCATCCTCATCACTTTCAGTCTATTCACTACAGCACATAATAAAAGAACATTATATAAGCATTGTGAACTTGCAGCTTAAAGTGCCAGTGATGGACACTTTGGCTTATAATCTTTAACTGATCAAAGGGGATGGTTGACTTGCCAAAGCAATGGAATTCAAATAATTGAATATTACAGTACTATAAATAGCAACTTAAACCGCTTTACCACAGGACAAAATCTTCTATTAGAAACAACAAAGCAATAGACTACCAACGCTGAATCAACTTTGTAATGTAATGTAAACATTTATTTTGAAAGCCTTCAGTTCTCAGCTCTATAATATAATTTACAAATGTAGCAGTTTAGCTATGTTTCACAGATATTAACACCTTTGCTTTAACAAAATATGTTTTTTGATATTATATAGCTACAGGTGCAACTGGTAAACTAAGTCTCAAAAAGAACAGTTTACATGAATACTTGTATCTATATTTTGTTTTTGGATCCACTGTTCGGCTAAACCCTGATTCACGCCTAAGCGTTTTGTAGCTTGAGGCTCAAAGCTCCAAAAAGCTCAACAACCACATGTTAATGACCAAGGAAACATGTGGGTCCCGAGGTTACACAGGTTGAGAACCACTGGTTTAGACATATACCTGTATTCAATGACTTGGAAATCCATAAAAAAATTATTAAATAATACCTGTAAACACACACACATAGTGCAGATACACATTTATAAAAAAATATTTTATGGGGCCTCAGTAATCCTAATCTAGAGACAAATGGATAAATAAGGATGATTCACAGTAATGTGAGCATACTTTTTTTTTTCCCCTCACTTACAAAGGCTACAACATAAACCGGAAGAGCAATTCCATGCAGCAAGAAAGAACAGTCAATGTGCTATTATTACTATACAGCCAAATCTGCAGCTGTGTAAAAGGCAAATTAAAAACATTAAGGCTGCTGCAGAACACTAAGGGCTCATACATACCATCAGTGTTGGGCCAACACAAAGACAATGCAAATACCCTTATATATCATGGCTTCAGTTCACAGCAACACGCTGCATTGGTGTCCATTTATAGCATTTTTGTACAAGGGAACAAGTAGTCCATTAAAAAAGAACAAAAATAAGAGTGCACTGCAATCCGTATTAAAAGCTCATTTCAGCATGGCACAATGCATTGTGGCATGGTGTACCTTGGCACAGTGCAAGCTAGAAATCACATTCTAGAGTGTGAATGTTATGTGCAGAATAACACATGCTATGGTGTAAATGAGCTGTAAGTGGTGCCCCAGTAGAAAAGCTGCAGCTTAAGATATCTGCAACCTGTGTAAGAGCAGAGGTCCCCATACAGTGGTGTGATACAACTGAGTCACCATTACAGCATTGCAAGCAGCAAAGCTCATGCACCCTGCTGTTTAGAGTGGTGTAGTTAGGTCCTCCATTAAAAATTAGACTTGTGCAGCGGCTAGAAATTAGTTTCGTTTCGGATTTAGTTTATTTCGTTTTTGGAATTTGGATCCTATACAGTATGTGTTTCGGTTGGGGAATCGAATTTGTATTCGGATCTGATTCGGGATTCGTATTCGGACAAATTCCCGAAAATTCAACTTGTAGCAGAATTGGCACATTTGTCATTTCTGGTTGCTGTGCCCTAGTCTTTACTATTAAAGGGACATTAAAATCATTTTCTTAATTTGTTTTTATCCGTTTAAATGTTAACAGTGCATGCACAGGATTTGGATGAAATTCGTTCGAAATATCGGATTCGGGTGATTTCGGATATGTTATATTTCGGAAATTCGGAGGCTCCGAAACTATGAATTTCCGAAATTTTGTCCGAATTTCGATTCGGAACGAAACGAATCGCACATGTCTATTAGAAATCATGGGGCCATGTACAGCCTGCCTGAGAGGCCTTCTCATACACTCCCCATGCACCTTCTTCTGCCCCACAATCTGCACCCCCTGCATCTCCCCATTACACCTCACTCTGCACCCCCATTATTCCCCACTACTGCAACACGCTGTACCCCCTGCATCATCTGCACTCTGCACCACTTGTATTCAAGATATCTTCAACACTACCTCACATTCTTCCCCCCTCACTTCCCCACATTCTGCACCACCTGCATCCCCCACTAATCTCTCTGTAAATCCCATACACCTCACTTTTCACCCTCCATCTCCCACTACCCCACACTCTATACCCCTGCATCCCCCATTACTTGCAATCTGTATCCCCCACTATTCTTCAGTTTGCACCCCTATTACATCTCACACTGCACACTCTCCATCCCGCTCACACAGAGTGCCATGTATAATCACAAGAATACCACTTTACATCCTCTGCATGCTTTGTGTATTTCTCAGTTTAAATTTATACCAATATGTATGGACTTTGCACATCAGCAAATTTCTTTTTCTGTATGCTGTATGTAATTCTCATTATTGGATCCTATTCTGTATGTGACACTCCTCAGTAGCTCTTCCCTTGATCCTTATGCTAAGTGTAATTTCTATTATCTATTTTGCCCTGTATGTATGGACAGTCCACTTATCCTTTATATATGGACACTGCACAGTACCACTAGTGTATCCCAGAAGTGATTCTTGGCATCTGTTCTTATTTGCTAAGTGCAAATTACAATTTGCTATCTGTGCTCAACATCTCCTTATTAGTGTGTTATATGCCATGCCACTTAAAGTGCAACAACTGCCAAAACTTTTTTTTTCTAGTGTTAGATAGATGGGGTAAGAAATTAGATTGTGTGGACAAGGCACAAAACGTTCTAACCCTCCCCCACTCAAATAAAAAAAATTTTTTGGATTTTGATGTCTCTGTTCCCATCAGAGAGATATCCAATCATTACCTGTCATTGGAGCAGAAAGTACAGACAGCAAAAAAACAAACAGAGCTGCTAACCTTTCCCCATCTGTACAAAACAAACAAAAACATCGTAGCTGGAGTTTGTCTTTAAACAATTTAGCCAACAATTAAACAAATTAAACGATTTGTACCACTTTCTTATCACCCTATAAACTGTCAGATAAAAAGAATGTTAAGGGAACTCCAGTAATAATAACTTAAAATATAGGCTCACTGAAAATGCAATATACTTTCTATTTAAAGTAAACCTGTCATGAGGCAAAATAGGGGCTGCAATTGCTGACCACGATGCTACTTGATTATTTCCTTTGCTGATCAACTAGATTTATTACTTTCAGAGTAGGTATGAAGATCGGGAAAGCCAAAGAAAAGTCAGAAGTCCTTAACTGCATACTTAGTCCAGGTCAGTGATTCAAAGTACAGAAACAAAAAAGGGTCAACCATGAACTCAGACAACCAGAGCTCAGAAATTGCAGCCTCCATGTTTCTCACATGATAGGTTTCTTTTAAAGGAGATGTACTGGGATAGTAAAATATACTCTTCCTTATAATTATACCAGCGTGTTACACTGCAGCTGTTCCAGGTCAGCTCTATATGCCCAGACATGAGCGATCATGTAACCACTGATCGCTCAGCTCATGGTCTCCTCCTGCAGAGATTGGCGAGTGTCCGCCACTGCTCTCTGTAGGGATTCCCCCCTCCCCTATCTGTTCCTCCAGCGCTCATCGAATTGAGAGACAGGGGAGGGGACAGGCACCACTGGCTCTGGCACTAGAGAGTATGAGCCAGCTGCCAATCAGGCAGCAAGTGGATCCCAACAATATTGCTCGTATACCTCCTGGCTGCAGCAAATCTACTCCTGTAAACCAAAAGAGAAGTAAAGCTAAAAAAAAGTGCCTTTACTTCTTTATTAAGCCTACACAGTAACAGGATCTATTAAACAATCTACCCCCCGCCGACTAGCTCATTAGTAAAGAGCACATTAATTCCCAAAGACCACCATTTTTATTTATTAATGCACATTATGATATAGTTAAATAAGATATCGTACAATCTCATTTCCAACTCACTGCTATTTCTTTAAAAGCTACTGTATTTCTCTAACCTTTATTAGTATTTTACTTTCCAGTTCTCTTCCATTATCTCATATAATCATGCATTTTATTCATTGTTGCTTCCACAGATCTGGATTAATGTCTGCATGATAAACAGCTATGTGCTGGCTGGTGAATGGGAGCAAGTGAGGATACCGCACATATAGAAACAAAACATTTTATTAAACTTTTCAGGACACTTTTTACATAAACAGTATTCATCTACATAATAAATACCAATGAAAGATGTTTTTTAAGATTCACATGTCACTGCAGCAGTTCTCTCATTCACTTTGTGCATGGTACTAAACTAATGCCAGTCCTTGTATGGCTATCCATTGAACAGTGTACACAGTTGTTTTATAAACATATCATATAAATAGGTCTGCTTTTTAGTGTGGGTTTCCAAAATAATACTGGCTGTGTAACTTTGAAAATAATGTAATGGAACAATCCTTAAGCTGGCCATACACAGCTGAAATTTTATCCGACTCCTGCTGAATCAGCCAAAATTCAAGCTGCACGAGGCCTTGCCAGCACCACATGGCTCAATAAAAGTTGATTCTTTTGAAAATTGACAGCCATTCAGTAACCCCAGCCAATCAGCTACAGTCACTGTTCTGGTTCTGATAGCAGCGTGCACCAGATGTCAAAATAGAAAAGCCTGGCAGGGAAGATTCATCTATGAGTACTGTTTAGCATGGACGGAGAAATCTATAAAATCGCTTCTGTTCAGCTCTCAGACTGAACGAAAGATATCTAAACATGTATGGCCAGCTTTAGCTCTCTCTGGTCTAGGTATGGCATCGGGCACTATTTGTAAAAGAACCTCCCCTAATAGTAATTACTGAAAAGAATGTGATAACAAACAGAGACAAACCCGTCACTCTGATATTTGCATAATTAACTGATCTGTCTGATAAAATTGGAAAACTACTGGGAGGTTTTGAGGACAGGGCAGTCTACACAAAACCTTTTCTCATTAAACAAAAACAGATGCTTCATTACAGTATGAACATGTTCTGCACCAAAAGAATACTAAAACCAAAGTAATTCCAAATCCAACAAAACATAATTGTTTTGGTGGAGATCACAATTATGGACCGATGCATTCTGCGAGGATGTATTTTGTCATCGTTCCAGGGATGTGAGGCCACAACTGCACAGGTGGCATGAGATCCCCCAGGGTGCAGGGTCTAAGAGCCAGCGGGTGTTTCTCCAGGGACCCCACAAAGGGAGTTTGAACTTAGCTGCGTGCTGACCCCAGGTTTACCCTGGTCACGTGGAGAGTACCCATACACACAAGAGACGGGGAACATGGCAGCATTCTTGTCAGCACTGACAAAGGCAAGGAGAGAATGGAGATCCAGAAAATGGGCCAAAGGTCAAGGCTGGCAGCAGACAAACGCAATCAGGAGAACTAAGCCAAGTCAGTACACAAAAGATCGGTCCAAAGAAACAATGGCACAAATGGAAGCTCGGTGGGGGGCAACAGGAGTGTTGCTCAGGCGAAGAGAGATGGACTGAGCAGGATTTAAGGAGAGAGTTAGGAGGCTGGACAGAAAGTAGCAAGATGCAAGTTATATTAAGCATCAGGTGAGGCAGGCCACACCCATAGATGCTAGCTCTGAGCAGACCCATAGCAGCAAGGAGGTAAGAACAACTGCAAGCTTGTTGAAGCACAGGCAACAGATTAGCTCTGTAGCTGATCGGTAACAGCTTTTTAGCTCCATTCGGACACTGATAACAAATGATTATGTGTTGGTTAAGCAAGTGCTTCTTTCCCTATTTATCAAGATGTGGTGCTTTTTAACTTTCCACTAACAACCAGCAATTGGAAATCCACATGGTAACCACAAAAAGGTGGAAGTCCCCATACTTTCTGGCACATTTCTTACCATCTTCCCTACTTTTAGCTAACTTAACCCTGCCCACTGCCCCATAAACCCCCTTCCCTGGTCTTTCCCTTTTTAAACTACTTAACCCATGTGTCAGCCATGATGTTCTTCCAGACAGCCTACATATTCTGTATAGTACTTGATATAACTAATGTGCCAGGTGCCCCATTCTAAGCACCTCTATGCTCATTGCAGGTGTCTTTTTGATGAACTTGTGTTTTTTAAATCATAGGCCTACAACAGATTACTTGATTCTATGACACGTGTTTGTAAATCACTTTGATGTTTCTTAACTGATTATATGGTGAACCCAGTGTATGTCTTTGTTATAAGTAAAGACTATGCAAAAAAGGTGGAAGACCACATATGTCCAGTTTATGCAGCCTAGTACTGTGGAAGTGGTTTGTAATCGGTCTTCTAGGTCAGGTGATTTGTGAGCAAGCTATAATTCTGCAGCCCACCCCCAAGATGATTTCAGCTGCTGCTTAACTTGATTAGAGTAGTGGCGCGAGGTTTCACATCATTCAAGTTGTGATTCCCGACCTTCAGTGGTAGATCCAATTACTCCAGAATGACCCAGAAAACATACATGTGTGATATGGAGATGAGTAAAATTGTGTGAAAAATAACTCAAAACAAATGTAGTAACTTACCCTTAGGTAAGGAGTGTTGCGATATCATCGGCGAGGAGTGGAGGTGGGTGGTTTCGGTGTTCGAAATGATCTTTGCTGTGGCCCGTTGTTTGGTGGGATGTCTGTCGTCTGTTGTCCTGTTGATTGAAGATGACGAGGAATCCGAGGCGGTGGCGGTGTGTTCTTTACTTGCCTTGCGTTGTTTGGTGGGATGTCTGTCGTCTGTTGTCCTGTTGATTGAAGATGACGAGGAATCCGAGGCGGTGGCGGTGTGTTCTTTACTTGCCTTGCGTTGTTTGGTGGGATGTCTGTCGTCTGTTGTCCTGTTGATTGAAGATGACGAGGAATCCGAGGCGGTGGCGGTGTGTTCTTGTACTTGACTTGCGTTGTTTGGTGGGATGTCGGTTGTCTGTTGTCCTGTTGGTTGAAGATAGCGAGGAAGTCGAGGTGGTGGCGGTGTGTTCTTTACTTGTCATGCATTGTTTGGTGGGATATTGAACGTCTGTTGTCCTGTTGATTGAAGATAGCGAGGAAGCTGAGGCGGTGTGTTCTTCTTTACTTGCCTGTTGTTCTGTTGATTGAGGGTGACGAGGAGGTGGAGGCGGTGTATTCTTCACTTGCTGGTCAAAGAGGGGGGTAAATTGGCGGTTAAGTCCTAGGGGGATGAGTTCGATTGTCTTCCCTGGTGGTGTCACACTGTGACCAGGAGATTGCCGACAGGGGGAGGGGCAGGCTGTGGCGGTAATGGGGCCGACGGTCTCTGCGATGTGGTGGATGTCGGTGATGTCACACTGTTTTTGAAAGAGGTGGGGGACGGAGATGGCAGACCTAGTGGTGTGCGGCGTAGGGGGCCGGTGGTGTCACATATGTGTGTGTGACGGCGGAGAAGGGACACAGGCGGCTCGTAAATCTGCGATGCTGCGGCAGTGATCAGGTGTCTGGCGGTGGTGGCAGGCTGAAGTGGGGCACTTGATTCTAGGTGCTGGCGGAACTCCCGGCCACGGGTCAGGTGGGAGCTGTATGAGTGTCGATCGAGGCGGAGGGGGGGGAGAGAGAGAGGGACACAAGAGGCTGTAGTACCGTGATGCTGCGGTCGTGATCCGGGTGCCTAGTAGTTGTTGCAGGCTGGCGGAACACACGGGCATAAGTCGGGTGGAGGCTGGGTGTGTCACAAACGAGGCTACGCGTTTCGAATTAAATTACTTCTTTTTCAAGCCAGGGAGGGGAAAGAAATGGCGGGCAAAACTTTTTAAAGGGACGAACACCAATGGGCGTGAATCCACACTGAGAAAACAGCCTGCGGGGGTCGGGTATATAGGCGGACCCACAGCCCTGGTGTGTGCACTGGAGGTAAACATGAAGTGCTTGGTTAAATAGACGTGGATCAGATTCTTTAAATGAAAGAAAGCAATTTTTTGGGGTGTACAGTTACTAGAATAAAGAAATATTTTTCAAATGACTGTTAATTTCTAATTCTTCATTGAGAACATAAGGGGATAAAGTGTTCAATTTATAAATCCAATAAGTCTCCTGTCTGCAGAGTTGGTGGAACAGGAGCCCTCACTTCCCATAAATATCGCCCTGCTCTCCCACTTGGTTTGCAGCGCTTCTCCCTCCCTGTTTCTGTTTGACTCACCCCCAAGACTAGTCAATTGAACACAAGCATTGTGCTCCCTTCTTCCACACACTTATTCCCTCTCTATATATTATTAAAGGGAGTTCAGCTATTTAAAATAAACACTGGACTTGTATTAATATTATAGTCACTTGGAAATGTTGGAGTAATTTAATTCATTGTTCATTGTCAGCCTAAATGGTGATACTTCTAATCTGTAAACTGCCAATTCAGGTGAATTAAAGATTCCTAAGAAAAGAGCAACAAAAACACATACCGTAAGCTTTTCTGTCACTGGTGTTCAGTAGATCTGGCACACAGGACATACGAATTCCGAAATACAAAATAACGGATATTACGAAACGAAACAGAACAAATTTTTTGACGGCGCACAAGTCTAATGCAAAGTATATTCTTTCTATCTTATTGCAGTTCCATTCTAAATACACTGCATTCGGCTGATGGTTTTGTTTTTAATTATCCTTTAATTCCAAGAACAGATGAACTTTGACTTATATTCCACTTCCAGTCTGGCTGTGCTTCTTGGTTTAAGTAACTTTTTCTTTACCGAGTGCCAAACATCATTTATAGCATTCATTGTCTTTGCTGCATCCGGACTAATTCCTTCAATTAGGCTAAAAAGTGCTGTCTCGATGAAAACCTTTCCCCTTGAACTGACATTGACTGAAAATCTGCCACAATCTTACAGTAAAGGAGCAGACCATACAACTTCTATAATTGGTGTCTAACTGTGTAAACTGCTTTGATTAAGAGAAAGGTGACAGCGAGTAATATGACCCCAAAATGTCCAGCTACCGATCATAAGTGGCAAAGTAAAAAATTATTTTACATTTTGTTAGAAATTAAAAGGCAAGTGGCCTACAGGATCTGATGGGCCTGCTTCTTCACTGTTAGAAAATCACTAATAGTCACTAAATGATCCTTAACAAGTCATAATTAGGTGTATAAAAGAATCTGAATATTCAGTCTAAGGACTCATTCACACACAATGCAAGCAAAATTGTATATTGCGTATATACGCGTCTATACGAGCGTATATGCGTGCACTATATGCAATCCCAGAATGCATCACTCGTAATGGAATTTTTAATGTGCCGTACGCATGTACGCAGAAATACGCTGCCCGGACGCATCTCTGTTCCATTCTGTTTTTGCGCATATATACGCTACGCAAATATACGGCTTCATGCGCGCCTATGTGTATGGAGCCATTTATTTGCATATGTTGCATATGGTACAATACGCACGTACGCGCGTATATGCGCGGCAGTGTGAAAGAGGCCTTAAAGCTGAATTGAAGCCTCATGTGCTTTACATGTTATGCAGTCAGGCTGCATTAGAAGAAAGGAATATGACATTCATTTTTCTATTATTACATTGTGTGTGTGCTTACTACTGTAACAGCCCTGTATCAGCAGCACTCTGCAGAGCCAGACCGGTTCTCTCACATGGAGTGCAGCAGCCCGGCTCTCCAGCAGCCCGACACTCCTCATGCATAGTGCTGCAGTTATCAATGTTCATGCTCACTAAACAGAGCTGTTGATTTGATCCCAGGGGATGGTATTAGAAATAAAGAGGAAAGGAGGAAGGGAGTATTGGGAGGGTTGAGGCGTAAGAAGGTAATGGAATACTGAGTGAGGGGAAATCAAATTGATGTAAACATTAAAATGTATATTACCATATGGCTTGCAAAAAACAACACCAATGTATTTCAAGTCAATTATTCAAGGCTGTTTTGTGCCTCTGAATCTCAGGAGTATAGTTTGCAAGATAATCGCAGAAAGATATCTGTCTATCTATCTATAAATTTGTTCAGTTAATTGAAAACACATTTAGGCTATGAAGAGAACAATAAAAGTGTCTGATTTAATTCAATGTTCAATAATCTAGAGGGTAGAAGCCCCATTTAGATTGTATTTTGGCTAAGAAGATCAGGGAAGATTCCTATAGTTTAAGGGAGCCCTCCTTAATCCTAACTTAAAATGCTTTATGATCCAATCCAGGGGAAACCCTGGTGACTTGATTAGAGCTTGCATAGTGGAATTATATGACCATTGGCGTAGCTTATGGAAGGAGTTCCAAACTTGGTATACTTGTTTTGTAAGAGGGAAGATTAAGTCATGAAGTTATCTGGCATATTCCATGTTCCATGGGACTACATACCGTATATATTTGCAGCATCTTTGAGATATACAATTTGTTGATTTTTGTATTAAAGGATGACTGTTGATTTTCCTGTTCAAAATGCTATCAAAAGTGCTTAATTACCTTAACCTAATAAACCTAAATCTGGATTTGCGGTCTGTAAAACTGTATTTGTCATTTTCAACACGTGGCATACAAGAGAGTGTGGAAATACTCTCTATGCAGGCTGTATAATATTCATTTGATTTAACAGTAACAAATATACACTTAATACTGTTAGTGTACTCAAAAGCTGCCTGAGGTATGTCGTTTAGCAAATGAGGCCTACAAGAGATTGTTTAAATAATGCCTACACTGTGTTTACAGTGTTCATTCTATTTTAATGTATATAAAATATATACTTTATAGTGTTTTTTTTGTCCTCAAAAACGGCATGAGGGGTGTGATTAAACAAATGAGGCTTACAAGAGATTGTTGAAATACTGTATATGCAGCCTGTACAATATTACTTAATATTGTTGTACAAAATATACACTAGATAGTGTTTTTTGTCCTCAAAAGCAACAAGAGGTATATGATTTAGCTAACAAGAGATTGTTGAAATATCGTTTCAATATTTTTTGAAAAATATACACTTTTTTTAATTAACCAGCATCAGACTCAGAGTCCAGTATCTAAAACAACAGGGAAATTCGTAGTATAAACAGGCCTGGTTCCGTACACAAGCAGTTGGTAAAAGTACAGGAGCAAGCTGAAGTGTTGTCAATGATCAAGCCAATGTCAGTAACCAAAGGTATCAGGATTAAAGTGGAAGGCAATAATTGTAGCTGGTGAATCAGCAGTTAAGGTCGTTACACGAGTAGAGGTATTAAGGATGTCATTTAGCAGTTGGAACAGGAAGCAAGGTACTGGCAGGAGTACAATAACAGGAAGTACAGATACATAGCTTAAATAGGAAGTTCAGGGGAGGAGCAAGGAGTTCAGAGTTCAGCAAAAAACTGGGTTTAACTTAAGATTACACTTAAGAGATCAGACAAGGAGCTATCCGGAGTCTCAGGTGGCTCAGCAGGAAGAGTCACTGCCAGAAACAGTGGGTTCAGATCTGGATCCTGAGAACTGTGCAGTGTTTTTTATTCTCAAAAAATGCATTAGCATACCCTCCCAACTGTGCTTCATTTGCAGGGACTGTCCTTCTTTTGGAACTAAATCTCACTGTCCCTCTTTCTCACTTGTCTCTTTTTCTGGTGTGACCAACAGATATCTATGAAAGTGTACTATTTAACTACTATAAGTGTTATTATGCACTAAAATCTTCATCCTATCTCTTAATTACCGTGTTTGCTATTTTTAAAAGCCAGTTTTATGGAAAAGTAATGGCAGAAAACAACAACTCTGTGTTTTACCAATCATTTTTGGCATATCAATTCTTAATGGTCCGCACAACTAAGGGCATGGAAGGGGTGTGTCCTTTGCCTATTGTAATAGAAGATGTCCCTCTTTCTAATCTCAGACAAATGGGTAGTATGCTTGAGGGTCTTGGTTTAGCAAATGAGGCCTACAAGAGATTGCTGAAATACTGCCTATGCAGTCTGTACAACATTCCTTCCTTGTTAATGTGAAAAATATACATTTTATAGTGTTTTTTGTGCTCAAAACCGCATGAGGGGAGTGGTTTAGCAAATGAGGCCTACAAGATATTGTTAATACACTGTGCATGCAGTCTGTACAACACTCTTTACCCTTAATGTGAAAAACATACACGTCATTGTGTTTTTTTCAGCCGTTAAAAGATGTGTAAGGTGTGTGATTTAGCAAATTAGGCATACAACTTTTAAAATACTGTTTTGTATTGTAAAATATACATGTTGGTGTTGATATTTGGCCTGAACAGCTGCATGCAGTGTCATTTTTAAAGCAGGGTCTATTTCAACTGCTTTTGTCTATGTAGTCTGTACAATATTTCTTCCTTTTATTCTGTGACATATATATACAACTAAAGTGTCACTAAAGTCATAAAACAAAAATGTCATATTTGCTTCAGTATGCCATTTTAACATCTATCACCCTGTATCTTTTAATGTCCCTATAAATACCTTTGAATAGATGCTGGGAACCACATTAGCATACATTTCCTGTATGCCTTTGTCCACATTTTATTCTGCTTTCCTAATTATTTAACTTTGTAGTTATACATGTACAAGCACTGTGCTCAGAAACTAGCATACTGTTTTTTCACTACTCCCTCACTGCTCTACACCTCCTCCCCTAATGTCCTGCCCACCTCTCTACTTTGATGGCCTCTACTACAGTTATGTGCCATGCAGCACAAGGCATTATGTGAGATCAACCGGACTGAGAGGATCCAGAAGCACGAAAAAAAACCGGCAGAAAATACTACTCAGAAGAAGCAGACATATGCAGTGTGTCTACAAGTAAAAGATTTTGGAGCATTGTAACAAAGCCTTTTTATTTCATATTGCTAGTTCTGGATACCTAATGTGATGTTGGTGCCTTTAGATCTCCTTTAAATGTGTTTAATTTTTTATGAAAAGCTGCATGCTGTATGTCCTTTTCTAACTGCTTCAGTGCTGACTATGGAGTCTGAACAATATTCATAGCTGTTGTCTCTAAAATAATACACTCATTTTTATTTTATGCTAAAACCTGCCCAGGTTCTGAAATTGCATTATAGTAAAATAAAAGACTGACATAGTGTGCATGGGGTCTGCACAATATCTGGCTATTTGGGCTCTTAAGAGGAGTACTGAGGCAAAGTGCTGTAATGTTTTCACCAATCAAAGCTACAGCACCCTGTGACTGACCACTCCTGTACCAGGCACCACATTCTTGGAGGGCATGGTGCCCCATACCTGGAAGCACTAGGAATATTAAAAGGGCCACAGCAATGTTTGGGGTGACCAGCTAAGGCAATGGAGTCTATTAAGCAGCAGGAGGATGGGTTTGATTTTTGTGACATGTTTGCTTTAAGGTGATCTCTGATCTTTGACACTCAAGTTGAAGAGTCAGACTTAGGAAAAGCTAGTCAAGCTACCAAAGAGATGAAATGTACCGTACATCTTTTATAGGTAAGCCTGCATAGATTTAGATTCTTACATAAGCCCAATCATGACTGGTATAACCTACATAAAATGTCTTTTCAGGATGAGCTCACTGCCATTCTGTACAATAATTCCATTGTAGTGCAATGAAACATCTGGTGGACGTAGACATACAGGAAAGAAAAGGAAACCTGCCTTGCAGAGAAGAGAATTAATGAGGTTTATGCAAGAGCCGTGAAAAGGGTCTACGTGCTGATTGGCATTCACAGTGTATCTGCAAAGCTTGTGGTCAATTAGAGAGACCTCATTTTTTATTGGAAAGGACAGTTGCATTTTCCTCTTGCAGCCCTCTTTCACATCCATGTTTCCAGCAATTATCCGTCCTGCCTTTTTGTCCTTCATATAGTTTTTTTTCCCCCAAAATAATCAGAACATGCCCTTCTGCCAGGTTTTCATTCAAACAGACTACCATCCCTGAGTCATGATCATCAATGTTATCTACACAGGAAGCACCTGCTAGACCTTAGGTTTGTTAATAGGAAGCTAAATTTATAATGTTGCAAGTTAATATACTACCAAACAACATTTTGTTCTACTAAAAAAACATTGTGACTCACAAACATTGAATGCTGCTACTTTTGGAAGTGAGAAATGCACACAAGTGCACAAAAGTTGGCATAAGCAGGCCAATGAGAGATTGCCCCATACCAACTGCAGCTGCAAAATATGTTAGGACTTGTTTGTCTGGCATTGGATATTCAAGACTTTTCCATGAAGTTCATACACAATTATTATTTCCAAAATGTGATAAATAATAGCCACCAATCAGGTTCCACTTTACCATGGTCAGCTAAATTAACAGATGATATTTGACTACCAGTTGCTGTAAGTATCTGCACATCATAAACCTATACTGTATGAAGGTCCTTTGCTTCAAGCTTATGTGTATCAACTGTGAAACCCTAAATATTTTGGCGGACTTTATACTTGGTTATGAGCCCTATAATTTGCTTAAACACTCAGCACAAACATTGAGAATATGCAGTCCATCATACTTTTCCTGTCACTGTATTAGAGTAAAAGCAACCACTCCCTTCTGTTCTTGCTCCAATAAGGAGATGATCAGACTACTTGGAGAGACATGCATCCAGTAGGTCGTGATATACCTGCTCTTAACCACCCCACAATATTTTCACTCAGATAGCTCAAATAATTGTCCATAGGACCTTTCTTTCTGCTCTACCCTATGCAAATATTCTGAGTGTCCCCTGGTCTGACCATGATCCTACCCTCCTTACATGCTCCTCATTAGCCCCTAGATGTCAGGTCTTAGAATAGTTACTCAATAACTTCCTACTATCATACGTTGATGTTCCAGAGTCCTTAAACAGGAAACACTTCAACACTTCCACATCATTACGGATTCTGGACAATCAATCCCCACAGTTTGGAAACCTTTAAGGCAATACTACGGAGACAATTTGTATAAATTACTTACCAACAACCTAAAGACCCTGACATATATTAGAACACCTTTGTATCTGGATTACGAAAACATTCTCTAGAATTTAATGAACTCTTAGCCTAAGTGTAAAACATATGTTAAATAAGATTAAGATGGTATTAAATGTCTGTCTAAAGGACGTGGCCAAACACCAGGTTAGGTGGTCTCAACAAAAGTTCTACACTAAAAACTATTAACCTGATATCATGCTGGCACATGAAACAGAAGTTTGCCCCATCTCCATTAAAACTAGACACCATACTATCACTAGTAATCCAATATACACTGTAGGTACTGTATCGCTTCCATTTACAGAATCTTTTCTGTATGCTGAAACTCACCAGTTTTCTCAGGAGAAAGCCACAGGTTTTTTGAAAAGCTAGATCTACCTTGTACACGATCTTAGCTACTTAATTTGATGGTACAAGACATTACACCATTAGAGAAACTTGCCGCAATCAAATCTTTAAGCCTGGTAAGAATAGATCCTAATAGGTTGGACTTGATGGACTAATGTCTTTATTCAACCTCAAATACTATGTAACTATGTAAGAGACCAGGCCAGATGGTTAATCACTATTGTAGAAAAAGCTTTCTGATATCTTGGCACCACATTTAGTGGACCTTTTTAATACACTTGAATCAGACAAAACCAGACAAAAGTCTTCTAACACGTCACCTGCAAACATTGCTATGATACCTAAATGTGGTATAGACTCCCACACTTCGTCAAACTTTAGGCCCATATCGCTGTTCAATGTAGATATTAAAATTTTGCTAACAGTTTAAATAATTTCTTGAGACAGGCAGTCCATAGGGACCAAGTGGGCTTTGTACCTAAGCAACAAGCAAAAGACAATATTTGTTGTAATATGCAACTTACTTATATTCCTCATACTTGTTTTCTTTAAAACTGTGACCTTATCATTAAGACTGCGGAAGGCATTTGATGCACTTTCATGGCAATATTTGTTTTTTGCACTCCATAAGTGGAGATTTCAAGACCATTTTCTTTGTTGCATCTCGGTCTTATACTATTGCCCCATGGCAAATATTGTTACAGCTGCATTCTTTCTGACACTTTTGAAAACCTCCGGGGAACTAGACAAGACTGCTGCCTTTCCCCTATACTCTTCTTGCTTTGGAGCCTCTTGCAATTGCAATTAGGTCACACCCTGATATTAGAGGGGTTGAAGTAGCAGGCACCCATCACTTGATGCTTTTTGTGCAGGATATTCTACAGCACCTCTCTAATCCCCATACATCCTTGCCCAACCTATTCTCATCCCTCTCTGCATTTGCAGGCATGTCAGGTGTATATTTAAACAAAGTGAAATTAAGAGCTTTGAATGTATCGCTAGACTCGTGCACGCTTTCAGCCATTCAGACTAAATATCAGTACCTGTGATCCTCACAGCTGTCCTATTTGGGAGTTCATCTTACCCCCACCTACATGCCCCTATATGGAGGAAATTACCCTGCTTTTTTTAGAGAACGGTCTCGTTTGCGAGATACATGGAAGCATCTGCCTATTTTATGGTTCAGTAGGATCCATGCTATAAACATGTCATCCTTAACGAAACTATTATACTATTTATGTGCTTTTCCTGTTACGGTACCCAGTCATGTTCTACTTATAAGCAGTGTAAGCTTCTAAAGTTCATTTGGGGCCCTGCATGATCCAAAATAGCAATGACTATCTTATACAGACCTAAGCTCTCTGTTCTGGGTGTCATTAACCTAATAAAATATTATACTACTCGCAAACTGCTCCTCTGGCTTCACTTTAGTGTTTTTTAAGAATTACCCTTGTGGGCCTGTCTGGTTATAATAAAAACTGCACCTATTCCTATTTACACCTTGATTTGGCTCCCACAGCAAATAGGGGGTACGACAGATACACTTGTCTTGCTTACCACCTTTGAGTAGGCGTTTTAAAGATCAACAATCAGCAGGCCTAATCTCATCGTTAGACCAGGATCTTGACACATTGCAACAATCTGTGAAACTCCCATGATAAAGTCGGAGAAAGATTTGGAGATTAGTCTTACTAATCATGATGATCAACCGATGTACAATATTTTCTTATAATCTATAATTTGAGGAAGTTATGCAAAGAATCATTGGTACTATGATAAATGAGAAACTCACCACTGTTCTCAATGATACTCACTTGGATGGAATATCTTAAATCTAATGGATTTGACCATGTGCTTTTTACATCCCGATAATCTCAACCCCCATAGTACCCCCTTGGTCCTCTCCCCCTTCTCTTTCTTTACCTCTTGGTGACCCCTTTTCTGTTTCTTTTGTCTGTCTTTCTTCTTTTCTATCCCAGCCCATTTCAGCACAATGACTACACTATTTTACCCATCAAATAGGCTGCTCTGTAGACCAACACTCCCTGTTCTCCATCTACACAATCTACACCAATTTAACGAACGTAATAGTATACACCCCTGGCATTTGGTTGTATTCTTGTGTCACTTGAAGCCTGGTGGTGTCACAGAGAGCTTATGCTATGAATAACCCATCTTTCCTGGAATGTGTATATAAATTGTTACTACTCCGTACTATGCTTTGTAGATTGTTTATTGTAACTAATTATTAATACCGTGCAATGCAAAAGATTTATATAAGCCCTTGTGCCTGATATGTCAGCTAGTGTCAGGAGTTCAGAGGTCACCTGAGGTCTGACAGTTGTTCTTTAAAGTAGAACTACAACCTCCTATCCTTTACAGCCAAGTAAGGTGCCATCTTAGCCTCTATTTGGATTGCAGTTGCCATGGTGTTGTATATGTGATCAGTTATGACACCAGCCATTTGAGGGCTTGAAAGTTTGTTTGAGAGCTGAACCAAGCACACTGGCAAACTTGTCAGTTGGCATGCCTTAAAATTAACTATTTTAGGAGACATTATATTGGTAGGTAAAGTTCCTCTTTAAGTATCTATAGTTTGCATTCCTGTTAGTCAGTCACAAGTTGTACCTGTGTGTTTGGACTACTTGAAGAAAATCTATGCTACTTATGACATTCACATTGTTTTTTGGCAACACTTTGAATGGTTCATGTTCAACTGCCATGCCCCACACCAACCACCACCTCTGAGACAAATGAAGCTTTTTTCCTGGGCTGCCAATGTTCTTGCTCACTCTCAGCCAAATAGTCATTTAATACAATAGATTGGAGCTCTCCTGCAAGGAAGCATGTCTAAAAATTAAGAATTATGCAAAAAAACATGGAAGAGATTCAAAAGTGGAAGAACCTGGCATCAGACCTGAGAGTGACACATGAAGCACATTAAGGATTGGCAAAGCTTAGACCATTTTACTATTATTTTACACTTGGCTCCCACAATTCAAGTGGTTATTTATTCTGTCAGCATGACCTCAAAATATATCTCTAATTAGGCATTAAAACAAAGCTAATACTAAAACTGACAGCCTTAGCCATTGTGGCACAAAATGGCACAATACAGCTTCATTCATATATAAGAGAACCTTGTCAACATGCCATTTAGTGCAATTAATATATAATAATGCAGACATTCCTTACCAAGAAAAATACATAAACTAAACAAATTATAAAAACAAAAGTCAAATTGCAATATTTTGCATTATTTTTTATTATGTTGTATATATATATAATGTTACTCTCCATGCAGCAATAAACTTCAATTTCAAAATGCCCTGCTATTATTTACTAAAGATAAGGCACACGCATAGACAGACATTCATACTGTTCAGCAGAAACACCAGTTATTAATTTATTCTACTGTATGCAATGGCAGATCCTGTATTCATCATTGCAACTAAGAGGGAGAAAGGTGCTTAAAGTGAAATTAAACCCCCAGATTTTTTTACATAAACCAATACTGTAATGTGAACTCTACTGTAATCCATGGTTGTTTACCTTCTCTTTGCTGCTCTTCCTTTTAAATCCTTATCTCTTCTCATGCTGGGGGAGAACTTTCCTTTGCAGCTGAGTGCCTCTTCCTGTAGTGCTGGCTCAGGTTGTGAACCTGCAAGCAGACACCATGTATCCATTCCAGAGACAAGGCAGTCTGCTGCAAAACAGAAGTTCTGCAAAGCATGAGAAGAGATACAGATTTAAAAGGAAGAGCAGCAAAGAGAAGGGCAACAACCATGGATTACAGTAAGGCACACATTACAGTGTTGGTTTATGTTAAAAAATCTGAGGGTTTAATGTCACTTTAAGAGGTACATGATATATAACCTGATTGATTAAGTAGATGATAGATAGATAAAATATAAATAGATGTTAATTACTGGTGTATATAAAGTATATACACCGACCAGTCATACCATTATGACCACTAAGAAGTGAAGTGAATAACATTGATTATCTTGTTACTATGGAACTTGGAAGTGTGTGGGATATACTAGGAAGCAAGTGAACATTTTCTCCCCGAGTTGATGCGTTGGAACAGAAAAAATGGGCAAGCGTTAGGATTTCAGCAACTTTGCCAAGTGCCAAATTGTGATGGCTAGGGGGCGTGGCCTGGACATGGCGGCGTGAGGCAGCACTTTCTTGGAGCTCTGTGCCGTTAGCCCGGGACGGCTGACTAGTAGACGTTTTCAGCATCTTTTAACCCCATGTCGAGGGAGAGACAATCCCAGGGCACAGGTAGAGGACATCGGCAGACGGATCTCTTGGAGATCTTTGCGCGCACGAGACGAGACAGTGTACCGCAGTCAGATTCCAACATGGCGACCATGCGCGCGGCTGCCTCGAGTTCAGCATCCTCAAAGAAAGCCCTGAAGTCGCTCCAACTGCCCGTGAGTACCCCGAACTGACTCCCCAACCCTCCGCCCTCGCCCATATGCACCCCCCACCTCCACGATGAGGACTCACTCCCCAGCCCTCCGCCCTCATGCACCCCCCTCCTCCACGATGAGGACTCACTTCCCGGCCCGACGTCTGCTGGTATAGGCCCCAGACGAGATGACCCGGAGGATTGGCGGGCTTGCATGTCACAGCTGCCTACGAAACGGGGCCTAGATAGTATGGCCACGAAAATAGTGGACGCCTTACGCCTGGAGCTACATGAGGTCCGGCAGCATTTGTCCACGCTGGAGGGTCGGGTGGACGTTGTGGAAACGACCACGGCCTCAGTGCAAGATCGAGTGGCAGCTCTAGAGACAGGCCAGGCCGCACATCAAAGACATATCACAGCCATTTACCTGCAGGTGGATGATAGTGAAAACCGGAACCGCCGGAATAATCTGAAGCTTAAAGGGATCCCGGAGGCAACATCAGGCCCAGACTTGCGGTCCACGGTCACGGCGGTTCTAAACCACTATTTGGATAAACCACCCACTGCAGAGCTGGAATTGGACAGGGTGCATAGGGCCCAGGGAGCTCGTAACTTACCTTCAGGAATGCCACGTGACGTACTCTGCAGAGTCCATTTTTACTCCCTGAAAGAGGAGATACTGCGCCAGGCCTGGAACAAAGGCCCCTTGGATTTCGATGGGGCCAGGATCCAGATTATGCCAGTTCTTTCACGCCACACTCTGCGTATGAGGTGCACATTGAGACCGGTCCTGGATGTTGTACTGGATGATGGAGCCACTTATAGATGGGGACACCCATTCCACCTGATTGTCTCCAGAGAGAATAGGAGCTTTCATCTCCATGACCCACAGCAACTTCCGGACCTGTTCACGTTTTTGGAAGCGGAGGCGGTAAGCGTTCCAAACTGGCTTGATTTCTCCATGGATCGCCCTTTACCGGACCCATCCACCCGGAGGCTTGCGAGGAGGTCGAGGCCTCGCCAGCGATCCTTCCTGTGGGATACCCCCTCCAGGAGTAGGGAGGCAAGGGAACTTTGAACACACCGATTGTTGACGTTCCATTCTACGGCCTATACGTCTTGCATGACTATACCAGGTTTGCACTTCCATTGCACTGACTGGATATTCCCTGGCCCTCAGTGCCTTTCCACGGTCTCCACATAAGAAGGACTTGTGGGTACAGTAACAAACTCATGGGCGAGGGCCTTCTGGAGTAACTGTCCCCATCGGTTTGCTCAGTGTCTTAGGGGATAGGGGGTTAGATGCGCACCACCTATTGCTTCCATGCCACATATCGGAGTGGTGGACTCATATATCCCTGGGCACATGTTTTTGTTTGTTGGATCGGTGGGGACGGGATGCCACGCCCCTGGGGAGGTACCCACACCCTGAGAGATATGGTGAGATGCTTATGACAGTTCTTTCTAAGGTGGGATGCCGCCCACGGGGGGGTGGTGGGCCGTCTACCTGGGTAACTCCAATAGCGGGCGGAGGGGGTGGTATACTTATTGGGGGTCCTTGAAATTGTGATAGGGGTCCCCCCCGTGGGCTTTGGGTTGTTGGATTCCCTAAGGGGTCTCTCTTGGGCCGTCCAGGCCCCTCACGGTACACCTCCAATGTTTAACCTAACGTTTATCTAAGCTAACGTTCAAATTTAGTTTGCTTTGAACTGTACAGCTACTAAGGTTTTGTACTTGTTTTTTCTTGAGCTACTAACGCTACCATACAGGAATCCCGCAGGACTCCTATTCTGTGATCCCCCATTAGAGTTTCTCCCAGCTTCCTTGGAGGCGAGGAGATTTTTCTTTTGAATTTTCATCGTCCCATAGTTGGGTCAAGCAGGAGGTTCTCTCGCATATAACTGTAGACACTGATTTTGTCCTATTAGCACACCGATTACTGATCTGTCTTTTTCTCTCCTGCTGTTGTTCCTTTCTTTCCCCTGCTTTCTTTTGCTCTCCTCAGGTACACAGTACCCTCTTTACCGGCTGACTTTGGACCCATCCTCTCCATCGCTCCGCTGCCCTAGCTTTGCATCATGACGAGGCCTGGATGTCGCGGTGCGAGGCAGCGGAATGAGGGATTGGTCAAATTCACATCCCTAAACGTCAAAGGTCTGAACATCCCCGAGAAACATTCCCGGCTCCTGGTGGATCTGTGAAGCATGAGGTCACAGGTAGTTTTTCTACACGAGACACACTTTAAGACACAACAGATTCCCCGATTACATAACAGAGATTTCCCGGTTGCCTACCACTCGTCCTCACCGATCTCCAAATCAAAGGGTGTCAGTATACTATTGGCCAAATCGGTACCGTGGGAACTGATAGACCTCAAGCAGGACCCGGACGGCAGGTATATTTTGACAAAGGGCAGGGTGGGGGAGACGATATACACTTTTGCTAACGTGTACCTGCCCAACTCGGACCTACTGACATTTCTACGCCGGGTGGTAGCCATTCTGCTTGTGTTCTCAGAGGGCTCTTTGATCCTAGGGGGTGACTTGAATTTTGCTATGGAACCGCTAATGGACGTCTCCAGAGGGACATTGCATCTTGCGTTCGCCTACCTTAAAAAGTTACGGGCTGAGCTCCAGTTGCTACGGGTAGTGGACTCATGGCGATTCTTACACCCCGGGGTCAGGGATTACACATTTTTCTCAGCGGTACACCAGACATATTCTCGCATTGACTTATTCTTGGTTGGCCACCAGTCCCTCCCGGCCCTACGATCGGCCTCCATAGATGCTATTCTTTTGTCTGATCACGCCCCTATACATATGGAGCTGGAGGTTTTACCGCCCAGTTCCACATTATCTACCTGGCGCCTAAACGAATCCCTTCTCCAGGACCCGGTGGTGAAGGCAGATGTTACTACCGCGATTCAGTCCTATTTAATAGCCAATGCGGACTCGGTTCCCAGCCCTAATGTAGTGTGGGAGGCACACAAGTGTGTAGTCAGGGGCGTACTCATCCGGCACGGCGCTAGACGCAAACGGGAACAGAAGGAAGAGATCACTCGCCTACTCTCCCAGATCCGACGTTTGGAGTCTAGCCACAAGCGCTCTGTAGCGCAGGCTTTGCAAATGGCCCTCCGCCAAACTAGGGAGGCTTTGAATGCCCTATTATATCAGAAGACCAAGCAGAGGTTGGTGACATGCAGGCAAACCTTTTACGAATTTTCCAATAAGCCGGGCAGGCTTCTGGCCAGGGCTCTTGGGGGAGTTCGACTGGGGACCTACATCCCGCATATTACATCCCGTAATGGTGACCGGTTGTCCATGTCTAAAGACATAGCGGGGGCATTCGAAGACTTCTATACTCGACTGTATAACTTGCGCCTGGACGCTCACACTTCCGCCCTGACTGGCCGCAGTTCCCGCATGGCCTCTTACTTGCGACAATCGGGTATGCCATCCCTCAACCCCCAGGTATCGGAGCTCCTGGAGTCTCCCCTGACGGAGGAAGAATGGGCACTTAGGGCCCACATCACGGTGATCCCGAAGCCGGATAAGGACCCCTCCCAGTGTGGAAGCTAGCGCCCCATAGCGCTTCTTAATGCGGATCTCAAACTATTCACCAAAATGCTGGCGAACAGACTCCTTCCTCACATTGGCCACCTGATCCACTTTGACCAGGTGGGCTTTGTTCCCTCTAGAGAAGCACGTGACAATACCACCAGGGTCCTGAATGTCATTCACTCAGCGCGCAGGGCCCCCCACCCTCTCATGATGTTGTCAATTGACGCGGAAAAGGCCTTTGACAGGGTGGATTGGCAATTTATAGAATCCATGCTGCATCATGTGGGGTTGGGATCCCATATGACTTCGTGGATCATGGCCCTCCACGCGTCCCCGACTGCAGCGGTTAGGGTTAACGAGACTCGTTCAGGATACTTCGCTATCACCAACGGCACCAGGCAGGGATGCCCATTGTCCTCACTTATTTTTATTCTCACCCTAGAACCTTTTCTATGCACCATCAGGGCCGACGAGGGTGTGAGGGGCTTACTGACTCATGCGGGATCTCATAAGGTGGCAGCTTATGCGGACGACCTCATATTTTTTGTGACCCACCCCATGACCTCCCTTCACAGACTCCTTTGGGCATTTGACATATATGGCGAACTTTCAAACTTTTTGATTAATCCGACAAAGTCTGAGGCTCTAAACATCTCTCTCCCCACTCCGGTAATGGAGAAGGTGAGAGCCTCATTCCAGTTTCGGTGGGCGCCAACCTATCTTAAGTATCTTGGGGTGCGGATTACAGCAGACCCTGACAGACTGTACCAAGAAAATTCCATCCCATTATTAGGTACGGTAAAACAGGATCTGGCCAGGTGGCTCTCACTTGGTTCGGTAAATGTGCTTCTCTTAAAATGACGACTCTCCCGAGGATCTTGTATTTGCTCCAGACATTACCGATCCGCCTCCCCCCCAACTTTTTTCACCCGCATGAGGCCGAGGATTGCATACCGCCTACTGATTCTACCTAAGGATAGGTGGGGACTAGGCCTCCCAGACATTCGGATGTACCACAAGGCGACTCATCTCTCCAGACTCCTAGACTGGTGTTGTCATGGCAGTCAGAAAAGGTGGGTGGAGATGGACCTGCTCAAATCTGGGGCACCACTTACAGGCCTAGCGTGGCTCTCTTCACTACTGCCACCAGAGCTGTCGACCCATCCTTTAATTGCCCCGACATTGACTTCAGTGAGGGCAACGTTACGATCCACGGACCTATCCCCGTATCCGTCTCCCATGACTCCGGTATTGGGTGACCCAGACTTCCCCCCGGGAATGGAGAAGGGCCCGCTGAGACGTTTGTTAGCTATAGACCAGTTTCGACTCCACGATTTTATTGTGGACGGTCAGTGGATGCCATCTGGCATATGCTTGACCCTCCTCTTGAAGTGTGGAGTGCGCACCAGCTTCGACACTTTCTGGTTTCAGTGCCTGGGGTGGGGGGGACTAGCACGTAAACTCACCCCCTTCGAGACTGTGTGTGACGCAGGCGCACCGACTAGACACGCTCTATCCTGGCTATACGGGCAGCTGTGCTCACCCCCTGAGTCATTTTGCCCCCCTTTCGTGGAACGGTGGGAGTCCGAGATGGGTAGGACCTTTACAGAGCAACAGAAGACAGCAATCTTGGCCCTAGCCCATAGATCATCCATGGCCTGCAAATATCAGGAGCAGGGGTATAAGATACTGTCACGCTGGTACAGAGTCCCTCATGTCTTGCATAAAATTGACCCCTCAATCCCGTCGCTCTGCTGGAGATGCAATCAGGCACCGGGCACCATGCTTCATATCTTTTGGGCATGTCCTGACATACGCCCTTTCTGGAATGCGGTGAGGACGATGGTGAACCAACTGGTGATTGAACCCCTACCTGATGATCCTGGGGTGTTTCTCCTACATATGACCTCAACTAAACTCAAACGATACAAAAAATCCCTGACAGTACATATGTTGAACACGGCTAGGTCTTGCGTACCCTTGATGTGGAGACAAACCAACCCCCCCTCGGTACGACTTTGGCTAAACATTATGGACAACATATACCGCATGGAGGACCTGACAGCCTCCATGCGGAATGAGGAAGAACGCTTCAGATCCACCTGGATGCTCTGGCTGCACTTCACACATTCCGCTGCATAAGTGGCGGAGACAGGAGAGATCCCAGAGACGCAGCGGAGCGATGGTTGAGGATGACCAATTCCGAGGTGGACATATGTTGGCCAGTGCACTGTATGTTGCCCTCCTCTTTTTCCTTTTTTCCTTATTTTCTGCTCATTCCCTGATCTCCTTCCTCTTACTTTACAGATCGGTAATGGGGCTAGAGACGAGAGTAACCACACTGGAGTGGACCGCCCCACGCTCTCTTACTCAGTCCCCCAACACATGAGGGCGAAGGTTCGGCTCATGTGGATGGCTGGGGGGAGCGGGGGGTGGCTCATCCCTGCACAGGTGTTGTTCTGTTTTGTTGCCATATTGGCATACTTAAATTTAAATGATTAGGTCGGTAATTGCAGTGTATAGGACATCATTCGGTTCGTACAGGCAAATCACTTCCTGGCCCAGCCGTATTTCGGAGGGACCGGGGTGATTGGCTTGGGCGACCTGCGAGGGCAGGAGCACTACACCTAGGTAGTTGGGTCTCACGGGAGAGGAGTAGTGAGTAAAACTCTTTCATATCGTCATCTGATTTTTACCCAGTAGTGTGACGAACAGTCTTGGTCTATATGTCCCGATCAATGTTAGTCGGTGACCAATAGGATGTGTTAATGCTCACAACGTTATTGGAATAATAATTTTTTTCTTTTGATTTATTATTCTGCCACTGTCCAATGCACTGATGTCTGCAATGTAATGTGTCAATAAACAAAGTATTTCAAAAAAAAATTGTGATGGCTAGAGCAATTCCACAAGCAGTGGTATCAGCAAAGAACATTGATTCGTTCAAAAATCAAATTAGATTCCATCATAAGAGACCGTAACATACTAGACCACATATGGACTCTTATACACACATACATGCACGCACGCACGCGGACCTGAGTCTTTTTTCAAACTCAAATACTATGGGGTCTATTCACGAAACTGCCGAAGGATCTGGCCGTAGCTGCGGCAGATCCTTCGGCTAGCTTCGGCCCCAGAACCCCTTCGGTTCAGTAGAACCGAAGGGGTGCTGTACGGCTATTCACAATAGCCCGTACAGCTCCCGATCATGGGCGAGCGGCTTAGCTGCTATTCACTCACTGCTGTTCGGCATCTTTAAGAATAGCCCGAACAGCAGTGAGAAGCCTGCCGGAGGTTCGGCTCAGCCGATCCAGATGTTGGATCAGCTGAGTTGAACTCCTTCTGCACTTCGGATTGGCCGAACATGCTGAGCATGTTCGGTCGATCTGAAGCCACGCGAAGTAAGCCGATGTACCGCTGATTTCAGCCGATGTACCGCTGAAATCAGCCGTACCAGCCTGAAGTGAATAGCCGAACAGTGTTCAGCTCATTTCACTTCAGATCGGTCATTCACTCGGCTGCCCTCGGCAGCTTAGTGAATAGACCCCTACGTAACCCGTTGAATTCTGGGGTATATCAGAATGGTGTGCGAAGGAGATATCACTAAGCTAATGAGCTCTGGTTCCATAGCTCTGAGGAAGGGGGGGGGGGGGGGTTGCCCCTGAAACGCATCAGCTACTTTGCCTTGGATGTCCTTGTTTTGACTTATACACTGCATGTGTACATCTTGTGTATGTGAGTAGATTTTATTACACCTATATTTATTTGTCTAATAAATGATAATACATGAGGAGAAGGCTCTATCTCCCTTGTTCTTTGTTTCTACATGTATTATGAGGATATTTCCCAATAGTGTCTTGGATAGCTCCCTCTCATAGTGTAGAAGGACTGGAAGATTTTCGATGTAAAAGAGATGAAGAGTTGCCGAGCACTGGTAGAATTGCTAAGTACTTTACTTAGAAGGCACCTGCAGTTGCTTGCACACAGTGTCTGATTTTCTACAGAACACCCTGATACCCCTAAAAAAACATGAGTTGATTACCTGATAACTCTGTTTCCAGGAATCTTCCAGGACAGCCAATGAGATAAGGCTCCGCCTGCCTGCAACAGGAAACACATCAACCACATTAGATAAAAAGACCCCTCCTTCTATCCCAATTCAGTAACCTATAGGACCGAAGGCTACCCATGTATCAAAGTATCCCCTCTATCACCATACCACGGATGTCACCTGGATACCAACCAAGGGCGGGAATCTGCTGTCCTGAGTTATCAGGTAATCAACTCATGTTTTCCCCAGTCATCTTCCATGAGAGCCAATGAGAGGATCAGTGAGGACAAATCTTACCTCTTATGGTGGGACCACAGCTTGCAGGACCTTCCTGACAA
Source organism: Nanorana parkeri (assembly GCF_000935625.1). Taxonomy (NCBI): domain Eukaryota; kingdom Metazoa; phylum Chordata; class Amphibia; order Anura; family Dicroglossidae; genus Nanorana; species Nanorana parkeri. The sequence continues at coordinate 241,118 of NW_017307018.1, read as the reverse complement.
ATGCCTGGTCTTGTTGGGTCATAAGTTCCAGCCTGTAATGCCTGACGAAGGTCTGGAAACTGGACCAAGTGGCTGCTCTATAGATCTGGTCTGGAGTAGCCCCTGCTCGCTCTGCCCATGAAGTAGCCCATGCTCTAGTCGAGTGTGCAGTGATCGGACCTGGTAACATCAAGCCTTGTAATTCTCAGTAATGGCCATCCTAATCCACCTAGCTATTGTGCTTTTAGTGGCCCTGTTCCCTCTAGAGGGACCCCCAAAAACTATGAAGAGGCGGGCCGACTGTCTCCACGGTTTCATGACCCTAAGGTACTCCAGGATGCACCTTCGTACATCAATACCTTGCCATGCCTTTTCTCCAGCAGAGGTGGGGTTAGTTGCAAACGAAGGGATGACCACTTCCTGAGTCCTGTGGAAAGTGGACACCACCTTCGGCAAAAAAGCCGGGTCTGGTCGCAGAATAATTTTATCTGCCATGATGGTGCAGTATGGATCAGCAATGGAAAAGGCTTGAATCTCCCTCACCCTACTAGCAGAAACTAGTGCTACCAAGAGGGCTGTCTTCATCGTCAGGTTCTGTATTGAACATTTCCCCCAGGGGCTCGAAAGGTTGCTTGAGAAATCCTTGCAATACCACCGATAGATCCCCTCGGTACGACCTTACCCTTTGGGGGTTTCATCCTGACTACAGCTCGCATAAACCTCTTTATGAGAGGTTCCAGGAAAGCCCTTTCTCCAGACCCTCCTGTAGAAAAATCTAACACCAACGGCACCGTGTCGGCCGTCGGTCTACCCTGGCCGTTGTACCAGCTGGAAAAGACTCTCCACACTTTCAGGTAAATTGCTGCTGTGACCGGTTTCCTACTGTGTAACAACGTGGAAACGACCTTTGCGGATAACCCCTTGTTCAACAGCACCTCCCTCTCAGAAGCCATGCAGCTAAATTTAAAGCCTGTACTTGCGGGTGTTTCACCGTGCCCTGTACCAGCAAGTCTGCCGTCGGCGGAAGAAGCAGAGGCCCCTAAACACAAAGCTCTAGGAGTGTCGTGAACCATGGCCTCTTCTGGCAGTATGGCGCTATTAGAATTAAAGTAATCCTTTCTTCTCTGAGTTTCCGAAGTACATTCGGAGTTAACTGCAGCGGAGGAAATGCGTAACCTAAACGGAACCTCCAAGGGTGCGCCAAAGCGTCTACCCCCAGAGCCCCGTCGTTCCTGGAGAGGGAAAAGAATTGTTCCACCTGCCTGTTGTTGGCAGCTGCAAAGAGGTCCACCTCCAGACAGCCCCACAAGCTGGTGATCCAGGCAAACGTCCTCGCGTTCAGAGCCCATTCGGATCTGTGAAGCTCTGTTCGGCTGAGTGAGTCTGCCAGCTCGTTCAGGCTGCCTTTGATATGTCTTGCCGTCAGGGAGAGGAGGTTGCGTTCTGCCCATGACAGAATTCCTGTCGCCAATGCCATTAGCCCATGCGAACGCGTGCCCCCTGCTTGTTTATATAAGCTACCGCTGCGGCATTGTCTGAGGCCACCGCTACATGGTGGCCTGCGAAAATATCTCGAAACTGGCAGAGAGCCAGCCCTATCGCCTTTAGCTCTCTCCAGTTTGACGACTTGATTTTGCCTGTGTGCTCCCAGGTATCCTGCCAAATGTGCTCAAGGCAATGGGCTCCCCATCCCCAGGCACTGGCATGCGTCGTGACTATTAACGGCGCAGGCTGGCACCACAGCCTGCCCACTGAGAGGTTTCGACAGTCCATCCACCACAGGAGGGATTGCTTGGTCTCCTCCGTGATGTGGACTATCTTGTCTAGGTCTTCTTGTCGACTTCCCCAGGCCCTCAATAGCCAATTCTGTAATGCCCTTGAATGGAATTGCACCCAAGTAACTGCTGGGATGGCGGACGTCATAAGTCCCACCACTCTCATCACTGTCCTGACTGATATGTCGCACTGTAGCTTCAGTCTCAGCATCTCCTCTACCAGTAATGACACTTTCTCCCCTGGTAATGTAATGGTAATTTCCTGGGTGTGGATCCAATAACCCAAAAACTTTACCGTCTGTGCGGGGACCAGTTGTGACTTTTCCCTGTTCACTAACCAACCCAGACTCTCCAAGTGTTGGATCGCTAATTCCAGCTTTTGCTGGAGTACAAGCTCCGATGGAGCGAAAAACAAGAGGTCGTCCAAGTAAGGAATGACCCCTACCCCCCGAGATCTCAGGGGGGCCAGCGTCTCTGCCAAAACTTTGGTAAAGATTCGAGGCGAAGAGGAAAGACCGAACGGCAGGGCCCTGTATTGAAAATGCAGGACCCCCGCAGGCCCCTGGACTGCAAACCTCAGTAGGTATTGTGACGACTGTCTCACCGCAAAGTGAAAATAAGCGTCTCTCAGATCTATAGTCGCTAGAAAGGAGCCTGGGATCAGCAACTCTCGTATTGAAAATATCGATTCCATACGGAATCTCTTGTACAGTACCACCCTGTTTAGAGGCTGCAGATTGAGTATCAGTCTGCACTTTCCTGAGGGCTTTATCCTGGAAAAAATGTGGGAGTAAAATCCCCTCTTCTCCTCTAACACGGGTACCCGCACTATAACCCCCTGGTCCAGCAGCTCTTGCAGTGCCGCTGTCATTGCCTCTGCTTTCTTCCGGTCTTTTGACAGGGAAGTAATCAGAAGCCTTGACGGGGGCCGTTCAGTCAGTTCTATCTTGTAACCGAGCTGAACCAGTTCCAAAATGTATTTGTTGCTGGTCAGTTGCATCCAGAGCGGGAAGAACTCTCCCAGTCTTCCTTCCACCCTGAGCAATTGGTCATTGGGATTTATTGGACGGCTGAGGGGGGTTAAAGAGGAAATTGCTCTTAGACTTTCCCTTTTTAAAAGCCCACCCTTTGGATTGGTCTTGCTTCTTTCCATAAAATCCTTTTTTTTTCTTTACGGAAATTTTGACTTCTTTGGCCCCAAAAAAACTTTTTCCCCTGCTGCATGGTTGGCAGTGGAAAGCCTTTCTTCTTGTCCGCGGATCTATCTAACACCGCCTCCAATTCCTGGCCAAAGAGTAAGTCACCTTTAAAAGGTAGCCTGCATAACTTTGCCTTGGAGGCCGCATCCCCTGACCAAGTTTTGAGCCACAGGGCCCTCCTGGAGGAGTTGATCAAAGCCGTAGTTCGAGCTGAGTACCCGCCCGCTTCAGCAGAGGCGTCTGCAATGTAAGCGGCTGCTTTGCTCAGCACGGGGAGGGAACCCAGCAACTGATCCCGGTCAGTACCAGACTCCAGGTGTACTTGCAGCTGATTCAGCCACACACCTAAAGTCCTGGCCACGCAAGTAATGGCAAGCCCTGGTTTAAATCCAACCCTTTCTGAGCAAAGCCTCCGCTTTCCTGTCCATCGGGTCGTTCAAGGCCCCCATATCCTCAAACGATAAATGAGTCTTTTTAGAGACCTTTGATAAGGAGGCATCTATTTTCGGGCATTTTTCCCACAGGCCTGAATCCTCCTCCGCGAATGGGAACCTGCGCTTGTGCCCCGCCGAGAAAAACATTCTTTTCTCTGGGTGCTTCCACTCCTCTTGGATCAGGTCTGAAAGTGATTTGTGAACCGGGAAGGTACGCCCTTTCTTAGTCTGGAGTCCTTTGTAAAGTTTATCATGAACTGACAATTCAGCGGACTCTTCCTTAATACCTAAAGTATCCCATATGGCTTTTAACAGCTCACTTGTCTCAAAAGAAGGAAATAGGAATTTCGTAGCTCTGCTATGTAACTCCCCCTCCGACTCCTGATCCTCCGACTCCACCTGGGAGTCCGAGGATTCACTGGGCGCTTGCTTGCTCGCACAACTTTCTGTGTAGCCCATTGAACTACCTTCCCCCGATGTTCCGGGTAAGCTAGTCTCCGCTAGTGTACCCACTGGGCTCTGTAACACAGACCTAAAAGATTGAAAGGGAGTAACCATTTCCTCTCTCATAGAGTCTATCAGACCCTTGAACATCCCTGCTTATTCCTTGGCAACCACTTTCTCTAAACAACCTTTGCATAAGGGTTTGGACCATGAAGGTGACATTTTGACATAGCAAGAGGTACACTTCTTCCGTTTTGGGCGAGCTCCGCCCAGCTTCGGCAAGGGGCTTATCCTCGGCAAGGGGCTTATCAGGGTTAGGCTCTGCCCTGAGGCAAATGGAAAATGAGCCCTGAAAACAACAAACATTACGATGTCCCTGTGTAGCCGGAGGAAACACAAAAAAACTGAATTGGGATAGAAGAAGGGGTCTTTTTATCTAATGTGGTTGATGTGTTTCCTGTTGCAGGCAGGCGGAGGCTTATCTCATTGGCTGTCCTGGAAGATGACTGGGGAAATGGTGATATGCAAAGAATGAAAAGCTGCCCACACATAATTATTGGCCTATCACTGAGTTTGGTATCTTAACTAACCAACAGTGTGTTGCAGGATTTGGGGGGATCAGTGATAGAGCATGATCATTTTCATGGGTATTGTGGCTCTGTGCAGGTCACCAGGCATGGTTTGTAGTAACCTGCTATCTAATGTAAGGGGCAGATTGAGTTCTTTGTCCTCACCTTAGATACCTGTTAAATAAAAGCTTCATGAAACAGTTTTTTTATGCATGTGTGGTGTCAAAGGATAAGTACAATTTAAATACTTGGTTCCCAACCTTCGAAATAATAAACATCACAAGGCCTCATGCCTCAAATGTTTTTTTTTTTTATGTCTGCTTTTAACTGTGTGGCCTGCCTGGTCTCTAGTCAAGAGAAATTGAAATCACAGAGCCCGCTGTATGTGTCAGGTGGTCACAGGGAACTGCAATAGAGTAAAATGGCAAATCAGCTGCCACACAGATGGAGTATGCCATTAGCCTCTATGGCAACCTCCTGTCATCATCTGCCCTATGTGTACAGCTAAATTATCACAATTTAGTCTGAATGGAGACCAAGCTGAAGAAATATTATATTAACATAGAAGACCAGTTCCAATTATGTATGCATTTTGCATTGATTTTTAAACAGTCAAAATGTAATATAACATTATCTATAATGTAACGCTTTGCAAATTTTGGAGATATGACAGAAAAAAGTAGCACATTGAGTTTATATAATTTCTTTGAAGAGTCCAACTTTGGGGTTGAAAATTAACGTAGACCTTCTCACACAATGTGTTATTCAACAACTAATGAAAATCAATAGACCTATGGATGTTGTGTACAAAGCATTCTTTTCATACAATGAGCTTTGTTCGCACAGTCGTGTTCGTGCATGTCAACTATATTTGGACAGTTTAATAATTTCTTTATAAACTTCTTACATAAAGGAAACCCAACATGGGAGAAATACGTGAGCTGCCATTGTTGACCTTCTGCAAGTTAGCGGTCGTGCTTAGCCATAGAGATAACATCAGCTCTCTGATCAAACAAAACAACAGGAAGGTAAATCAATCTCATACTATAGACATCATTTTATAATTTTTAGGTTAGAAGCGATGTACCATTGAGCAGGAACTTGCAGCTTCCAAACCTATACAGCAGGGAAAAGGTTAAAAGAGAACTATGTGGTAACCTTTTTATCCGATAGTTCTGTTAAGGGTCACGGGAGGACATATACTGGCGTCCTCCCGTTACCCAAAGCTTTAATAAGGAGTTGCGCTAATATTGCGCAACATAAAAATTTGCAACTACCACCATTTTATTCTATAGGGTCTTGGCATTCAGAAAATATATAATGTGTGGGGGTTTTAAGTCATTTTCAGGCCTAAAATGTGGAATATAACATGGGTGCAAAAAATGAAAAAAAAGGCCTGTCATGAAGGGGTTAAATAAAATGGTGTTGTCTTCTCAAGATCCTGTGACCTGTAAATCAGTAATTGGGTTTATACCACTGTAAATGCTCAAGCTCAGTGCATGTATTTAAAATACAGTATTATATTCCTAAGAGAGCTTCCATTGCTGGCCTCCATTTTTAAAAAAGGCTGGTCATCTAGCTGCTATGCTAACACTATGGCTTCAATACTCTCTGAAGTTTTAGATTTTAACCACTTGCCGACCTTACATAAATGGGCGGACGGGCGCCTTCTAGATGAGACAGCATGTCAATAAATGAGCATCTAATTGCGGTTATTATAGTTCTTGGAGTGCTGGTGACGTCTTTTTTTTCTAGATGCAGGCAGCGCGCACGAGCGGGAAACTGTCAAAATTTTAAACAGCCATTGATGGCTGTTTACATACAAGATGTCCGGCGGCTGTAGAGCCATCCGATTGCTTGTATGTTGTGCCTTTGTGCACCCCCCTCCGTCGCCAATCCCGGGCTCCCTGTGCCCCGTGCGAGACCGGCACTGTGGCTCTGTGCAGGGAGATCGGAGGAAGTTCAGTACACAATCTCCCTCTGATCTCCCCTCCAGTGTTGTTAATTACATTACAATACACTTTCACATTCATCTGTCATTCTCCAGCTTCTGCAGCTGGAGAGAAGCTGGTGAAGCAGGTCTCCGCTTCATCAGCTTCTTTGGGGTCCCTAGATGACATTAGGAGTCATAGAGACTCCTGATGTCTCCATAAAGAGGACATGTCACTGTAATTTGATATCACATAGGGCTTCTATGTGATAACAATAAAGTTGTGCAAAAAAAATTAGTTACAAAAAAACAAAAAAAATCCCCCGCCACCACATACACACATGCGTTGGGTGAGCCTACATGCATAAAGGATGATTGCGCCCATTACCCCACACATGTTACATATCATTGCGAAAGTCAGTGTGTGAGCAATAATTCTAGGGCCATCAATCACCTTTAACACTAAATTGATGAGCGGTAAAAGCTTTTAAAGTGTTGCCTATGGCCAATTTTAGGTGTGGTCGTTTTTTTGCAATTTTGCAGGCATTGCAATTATAAGGCTTGATGTGTTTGGTGTCTATTTATTCGATGTGACCCCATATTTTATATTTTTCTAAAAAATTGGGTAATAATAAAATGTTTAATAACATAATAAAGGGGTAACACTTTTTTTTTCAAAATTTCCATAATTGTTTTTCATTATATGATCAAAAATAAAAACCCCAGTGGTGATTAAATATCACCAAAAGAAAGCTCCATCTGCCCCCAAAAAATTGTATAAAATAAATTTCCGTACAGCATTGCAAGGCTGAAAAAATATCAAAGTACCACAGATCTGAATACCGAAAAATGGGCTGGACAGGAAGAGGGTTTAACACCCCGCTCTTCAAGTGGTTAAGCTGTCAGGATCAATACTCTCCTAACCATCTTGTCTTTGTTGGAAATGCAAAAGCATACTGATTTGTATTACTGACATTCAGAGATGTAATATCTTTTGAGCACTAGATGGCAGTATACTGCAATGTTAGTCTTTGTGCTTACTTATCTATGATTTCACAAGAAGTTCTATCGGTCTATATGTTCCGTTTTGCTGTATTCCTTTATACATATTTGTAATGTTCTGCTAAGCAAGTCAAACTTAATAAAGCATTCCCCAAGATATCAGTGCCTTATCTAAACACATAACAGTTTTGAATTGTATTGTAACTGAACTGTCTTCCTTTATATTGTAAAGTGCTGTGCAAACTGTGGCGCTGTATAATAATAATAATAATTACAGATCTGGAACAAGTATAGAGATCAGGAAAGTCGGAACTTCTTATGCATATACTTGTTTCTAAAACTAACTTTTGAAGACTAAAACTATTGAAGCAAGAGAGTCACTATTCCAGTAACAACATCCATATTTCTCCGGCTCGGCATGCTGGTACGAAATCATCTTACATTCATTAAACATATTTTTTATTTTAGTTACAATTTCTTTCTTTCTCCACTTCCTGGTCCACTTTGGCACAAATTATGCCCAAGCGATGCATCCTGGAAAGGTTACATCAGCAGAGCATTGCTAGGAAATCTTATCTATAATCTCACAAGATCTCAGAGAAAAGCATTTTAATTCCCTGTGATGATGTGCATGGTCACATGTACTAGTCACATGTGCCAGAGTTCCAGAGCTCTTTGCAGGTTACTAGATGGCCCCTATCAGAAGACTGGGGAAGAAAACTAAAATACGGTGTGCAAAAAATAAAAAGCCAGCAATTATCTAGAAGGATCTGTTTGTAGATTGTCATTACTAAACATTTCTAAAGGTGTATTTGTTGTTAAAGATATGGGTAAAGTTCCTCTTTAAAACCTCTAGACCACTTTGAGAGACCAGGAGGATACCCCTATAGGAAATGGGAAACACTTTATCAGTATTAAGTCAGCCTGTGTCAAAAGTAAACAGTACACCGACAAGGTTAAATCCTAATTAAACTCTTGATTTATTAGCATAATACTGTCAGGCTTCATATACAGTAATGTATATGCCTCTTTCTTTCCTTTTCTGAATCTGCTGCTTTGCAGGCATCACTAGGAGAGTTGGACTGCCACTATCACACACAAGAAGCAACCTATCTAAAATGCCATCAAATCAACAGTTCTGTTCAGATAGGGAGCTTGGTGTTGATTAGCGCAGTGCATAGTGGGGTCAAGACTGCAGGAGAGCTTGTGTTTAACTATGTGCTCATAGCAAGGAATTTTGACCCTTGCTGCAGCACTTGGATGATAAAAATATTTATTACTGCATAACAGTAATGAATTAAAGGGTGTAAATATTATATAGGCCTTAAAGTAGAACTGAAACCAAAACTTTTTGTTTTAGATTTAGAGTAAAGGGATGGTTATAACCCCGTCAGCAATGTTTTTGCCATCTGTGTATAATTGGGAGATTTCCCTTCACTTTCTGTCATAAGTGATTGTAACAACAAGAAGTCAGAGGAAATCTCTCCAAAGATAGCGAAATCCATGGTGGTCAGAAGGGTCACCAGAACCAGTGACCACTTTGAAGGGTTTATCCCTGTTTTGATGATGACCCAAAATTTGGATTTTCTTTCACTGCTATTGGTCACCAGGACAAAGACAACAATAAAAACCTGACAGGTGTTTTAATCCCTCTCCATTCTATGCAATACTAAAAAAAAATTTGAAAGATAAAGCAACCTTCAATGTAAAATATATACACAGGCTCCTCGGGTTGTGATAGATCGACTTACGATCTTTCGCATTTACGATGGAGTTTAATGTACAGTGCTGTAGTTAATAGTGACTAGGGCTGCAGCTAATGATTATTTTCATAATCGATTAGTTAGCCGATTATTAAGTTCGATTAAAAAAAAAAAAAGGCTCCAGTGATGGACTACTAGTTTGTATTGAGATTGTAGTCCATTACGGGAGCAAGCTTGGCGTGGTGGAAGAATACCAGCAGCTATAGAGGAATGCAGCAATAGTACATTATACTATAATGTACTATTGCTGGGATTTGTAGTCCTCTATAGCTGGTGGTATTCTCCATTGCGCTGTATAATGATTATGCTGCACAATGCAGATTACCACTGACCAGTTATAGAGGAACTACAAATCCCAGCAATAATACATTATACAGCGCAATGGAGAATACCACCAGCTATAGAGGAACAATGCAGAATACCATTGTATAATACAGCGGCACACAGCAGAACATTAGCAGCTATAGAGGAACAACAAATCCCAGCAATAATACTTATACAGGGTGTTTAATGTATTATTGCTGGCATTTAGTGGCAGCGGCGAATCGGGAAGCTCACCGGGAGGAGAGGGCCAGACGCATGTCCTCAGCGCGTGCGGTGGGCGTGGCATAAGCGGGTTTACCGACGTGTGCGGTGGGCGTGGCGCGAGCGGCTTAACCGACGTTGGCTTGGCGTGAGCGGCAAATTTGAATTTTAGCCGACGAATCGACGATGGAAAACGTTGACAACGTTTTCCATCGTCGATTTTAATTGACTTAATCGAATAATTGTTGCAGCTCTAATAGCGACTCTCAAGCAACCAGCCCCAAGGCGCTCCGCTTCCCGACTTACCTGCCGGCTGGTGTATGTAAACAGCCGGAATCAACAGCAAGACTGCTATTGGCTATTTCAAATTGTAATAGCCAATAGCAGCCTGGCTATTGCACCAGCTGAGTGCAATAGTGCTCTCAGGTCCACTCCTCTTATTGGGCAGGGTTTCAATAGCCAGTTTGCTATTGCAATAGCGTTCTTGCTATTGATCCATATTGTGTACTGTCTTTTGCTGACCCCGGCAGTACAGTACACAAAAGTACTCATTGGTATATGATACAATGGGTTTATCAGAATGTAACCCAATCGTAAACCGAGTAGTGTCTGTATAGAGGTTTGTTTTAGGTTACTTTTTATAAACAATACGAATCACAGCGAATGATAGATAACATTAATATTGAATGAGCTGAAGTTTTGTGTCATGATGCCACCTCATGTCTGTTTTGGAAACAGCACACAATATTTCAGTAATACAGAAACCCCTTACCCCCACCTAATATGAACAATTATAAATCAGATCCACCATTTAATCCATATTTTCAAATCCTATGCTGCTAGAACAAACTGTTCAGCTTTCAAGGTAATTATGACTTTGTTATTATTCATTCACCCTTATACACTTCATTGTGCTGCAAAGTATTATCAGGTTAATGTGTGTTATAGACAATTTGCTTTTTAAATCTTGCCATGTGTGAGTTCCCTCAGCTTAAGCAATTACTGCAGCTAACGGTCTGTTGAGTCATAATTCTCAGTCTGCAGGCGTTAAGACAATCTGCTGGAAAGTCAGGGGCAAAGTTTATTTCAAGCTAGAAAACCGCTGAAAGCTACTGTATGAAAGCGATAAAGCAAAATTGTTTTATTCTTGAATTTACCTGGCAAGTACAGCAAAGCAAAGAGTTATCTCTATCACCAATATGTTGAAATACTATAGGCGGTTCTACTTCATTAACAGATTGATTATACTCTTATATACAACAAAAAGCCTTTTCCAGAAAGGACTTCTATTCTTAAAGTTTTCATTTCCTGGAATTAAGTGCGCAAATGCCAGTGGATATCAAGAAACGTTTTAGAAGGTGTTGCAACTTTCTGGCCACCACCATCCTTGTCCCCTGTGATGTGATGACTCGCATCATGTCACATTCCCAACTTCCAGGCATAGATTCCAGGTCACATCAAGTCCACTGGCCCTTTAGATCTATTGTGCGTCCAGGGACAGTCATCTATTCCAAACTCCATGTAACCACATCACAACACATTCAATTACATGCAGACTACCGCTTACAGATGTGGCCGCTGTCACCCAGTCATTAACTTGAATGGGTGACAATGGCAACATCTAAAAACAGGAGATTTGGGATTCCTGGGGCAGGAATCCCAAAATGTATAGTGCGAATGTACCCTAGGAGCATCTGGTACAATGACTGCATCTCTGATAAGGATGTAAAAGTGAATTGCTATTCTTCTACCAATATGGCCAGCTTCACACAGAAACGCATTGTAGAATAAGGCATGGTAAGTCAGTTATATGAAAAATAAGATTAGCTGCATGGAGAATAGAGATAATACCTGTCTTTTTTGGGTACAGCTTCCACAGTTTAGGTCATCTTTAAAGTGAAACTCCAACCAAAAACTCAGTCACAGGATCTAAATTAAGTTATGCAATGAAAAGAAAAAAAAAAAAGGTAATATTTACAAATTGTCTTAGTACCTCTGTAACCTACAGTAGGTTTGATCACAGCCACTTCTGTTGCCAACTAGGCCCAAAATCAACTTCAAATCTTGCAAGTGGAACTTAAATGTAAGCCTGAAGTTAACTTTTGAAGAGCACTCTACATCACAGCCAAACTGGCCATCGACACTTAAGCCCCCAACAAGACTTAAGTCGTCACAGAGATCAAACGCTTGCTACACAAGCTGAGGGCTATGGGCATAGATGAGGTGGTGTGTACGTGGATAGAGAACTGGCTACGGAAACGTGTCCAGAGGGTATCTGTAAATGGCACCTTTTCAGACTGGGCTAGTGTAATGAGTGGTGTGGGTTCTGTGCTGGGTCCCATATTGTTCAACTTATTTATTAATGACATCAGGGAGGGTGTTAACAGCGATATTTCCGTGTTTGCGGATGACACCAAAATAGGGAGGGTAATAGACACGGACTTAGACACTATAACATTACAGGAGGACCTGGATAAAATAGGGGAGTGGGCATTAATGTGGCAGATGAGGTTTAATGTCGATAAATGCAAAGTAATGCACTTTGGAATTAAAAATAAACAAATGGGTTATACAATTATGGGTATGCCGCTGGGGAAGTCAGAAATGGAGAAGGATTTGGGGGTCATTGTAGACCACAAACTGAAAGGTAGTTTGCAGTGCCAGGCTGCTGTAAACAAAGCTAGCAGGGTCTTGTCCTGTATTAAAAAGGGGATGTATTGCAGGGACAAGTCTATAATTTTGCCACTTTATAGATCATTGGTTCGACCTCATCTGGAGTACGCGGTCCAGTTCTGGTCACCAGTACTAAGAAAAGATGTCCTTGAGTTGGAAAAAGTCCAGCGAAGGGCAACCAAACTAATTAGGGGTATGGAGGACCAGAGCTACGAGACGAGGCTACTAAATTTAAACATGTTCACATTAGAGGTGAGGAGATTAAGGGGGGATATGATTTCCATGTACAAAATGTTTAATGGTGGTAGCAACATTAGCGATAAACTGTTTAAAATTAACTCCGTTACAAAAACTAGAGGCCATCACCTAAAATTGGTGGAAAAAAAATTCCAGCACAAGGGGCGAAGGGGGTTCTTCACAGTAAGATCAGTTAGGGTCTGGAACTCACTGCCACAGGCCTTGATTTCAGCAAATAATGTGGAATTGTTCAAGAAACTTTTGGGCGATTTCTTAAGGGACCGAAATATACAGGGGTACAGGTACTCCTAGAATGAGATCCTAATAGGTTGGACTTGATGGACTAATGTCTTTATTCAACCTCAAATACCATGTAACTATGTAAATGCAAAGCTGAAGGTTACTTGTGAAGAGCACCTGATGGCCTTCATCATATGTGAGAGACTTAAAGTGACATTAAACCCTCAGATTGTTTAACATAAAACAATACTGTAATGTGTGCCTTACTGTAATCCATGGTAGTTTCCCTTCTCTTTGCTGCTCTTCCTTTTAAATCTGTATCTGTTCTCATGCTGGGCAGAACTTCTGTTTTGCAGCAGACTGCCTTGTCTCTGGAATGGATACACGGTGTATAGGCTTGCAACCTGAGCCAGCACTACAGGAAGAGGCACCCAGCTGCAATGGGAAGTTCTCCCCAAGCATGAGAAGACATGAGGATTTAAAAGGAAGAGCAGCAAAGAGAAGGGCAACAACCATGGATTATAGTAAGGCACACATTACAGTATTGGTTTATGTTAAACAATCTGAGGGTTTAATGTCACCTTAAGCCCTCACATAGACTTTGATCGCTACCAGGACAAGCTGGCCACTGACAATTAAGCCCCCAGGGAGATGTAAGCCCTCACAAAGACTTAGAGCCATAACAGGACAACCTGGCCACAAACACTGAAGCCCCCAACGAGACGCAACTCTCAGGGATTATTTTGAAGCTCTTTGCACTGTAGTTAAACTTCAGGCTCTCACAGTGGGCATGGCTACTGCCCTAAGCAAGGCTCCATGGGTATCATCACAAGAGTCTGAAGTTTCTGAGGACACCTTCTGTTCCACTACAGCCACAGCAGGCAAGCAGCTATGCACTCCGTGCTGCCTGCGCTGTAGACTGTGTAGACTGTCTGAACTTGTATTTTTGGCCCCAAATTCCCCATAGAGGTGGGCTTAGATCCCCTCTAACCACCTACCAAGATTCACTAGCACAATGGGGATTGGAGTTATGCTGCCTCAAAATCACCCAACCGCAAATTCTTACTGACCTTTTATACATTACTAACCCTGTACTTGCTTTTCCATCTTTATTAAAGGAGCTTGAATTTGTTGGCTGTCTTAGTAACTTAAAAGGTTAATACCTCTAAACCCCAGGCCTTAGACATAGTCTTTGTCCAAGTCTGAATTAACTTTACTTCAAGCATCCTTTGCTTTTTGATGGGTTGCAACCTCGATTAAATACCTGGGGGTACATATCCCAGCTATAGTGGACAGAGTTTATGATTTAAATTACGCACGGCTCCTATCCTCCACCAAAGCCCATCTCTGTGTCTGGTCCACGACACCCGTATTAGGCAACACAGGATTCATTCTGGGACACCTTCACCACTTTTATGTGGCCTTACCTCGGTGGACTTTGACTTCCTTGGAGGGCTCTTACCCTGGGAAGTGGCTACAATACTTCCAACTGAGGCATTGCTACTCCCTTTAATCGACATCTGGCTTGCTCACGAGACCCTCCACCCATGTTGAAGATTTTTGTCTGGTCTTTTATGATCTCTTGACTGTACAATATTCTTTTGTCACATGCGTTCCCTATCTGCACTTTTTTCACAAGGGATTGTGAGAGCGAGCTGGACCAACCTATTGAGGACCTAGACTGGGATAAGGCTCCTTATCTGACCTTTAAAGCTAGCGTAGATTGCCAGACTTTGGAACGTGATTATAAAATTATTTCTAGGTGGTACCGCTGTCTGGTTACTATAGGTAGGTAAGCTGCTTTGACACCTGCCAGATGCTGGCAGTGTGGTGATAGGGGAGTGGGACTGCTGTCTACTGAACTCTTTTTGGCACACTCTTTTTCAGATTTTTTTCTGCAATTACAAGATGCCGCTTCCTTGACACTTGCTGTCAATTTTCCCAGGTTCTCCAGTGGTGGTGAAGCGAGGGCTACTTAGATTTTTTCTCTCCACGGGTCGTGCTGATACCTAGGCTTTGGAAGACTTCTCCGACTTTCTATTACGGGTGGGATTGAAGTTAGTTATATATTGACCCTGGAGGAAATCTCTGCTAGACTGGTGGTTAACTATACCACCTTTATTAGCAGGCGGAGTGCCTGGATCAGATTCAGTTGTACTCTGCATGTACTCACCTGTTTTAGTTGTTCTGCGTACACGGGGTCCCTTGTGACCACCCCCCCGGAGAGTCCGGACTTGATTAGTCCATTTTCTTTTAATTCCTCTTCTCTTATCTCTTTGTTTCTGGTAACTCTCTCGATTTCTCACTTTGTTCTTCACTTTCCTCTATTAGTTTTCCACTGGTTGCCGTCAGTTGGCAACCTGGAATAACTCCTTGGTCTCGCGTTAAAAGTGACTCACATGGGTCGGGTATGGGTTCTAAATGAAAAGCTAAATGATTGAAAAGCCGGATGGGCTTTGTGCTGCTTTGCTCACATTTTCCAATATAATTGTTTTGATTATACTATATATTCAGGCCTGTGAATGTCTCTGGGTCCCAGGGGGACCACTATTATCTAGGTTGTTCTTAAAGTTATTGCTAACTGTTAAATTTATTTTTGCTCTCTATTTGTTTTACTTGAAAATCAAATAAAATTTATTCTTTAAAGAAAATATTAATAACGGCTCTAACACGCTGGGAAAATCCACAAGTGTTGACAGTACAGCATAAGGAGTAGTTTTTTTAGTTGATCCTTGTTAAAACAATATGATCACACTTGCTGAAATCCAAAATAATATTTAATAAGTCAATAGAAAAACAGTCCACAAATTAAATATTGTTGTTCAAATCACTGTTGACAACCTTCTCAGTATATAAGCATCTTATAATATCAAAAATGTTTTTCTCCAATAGATTTCAACACACTTCTGATACACCTTTGAAGTAAAGATACTTTCTAAAAAGTAATTTGCACCATGATGCAGTAATGTGTAGTACACACCGCAATGCATATGAGTTTCTTGCTGCAGCAGCAAGTATGACAGCAGGAACTCAGTCTTTAGGCCAGATGTGCAATAATTAAGATAGCTTAAGTCCTTGAAGATTTTGTCTCAAGTTCAGCTGTTCCTTTTCCTGTCTGCTCTTTTCTACTTTGAAAGCAAGTTTATTGGATTTCTTCTCCATTCTTCGGTCCTGGAATAAAACATCAAGTGTACCATTAAGCATGAATTCAACACATATTTGGAAAATGGCATTCTGATTCTGAAGTTTAGATGTTTGGGCCCTAGTAAGGCACTAAAATCTGTGGAACTCCTGCTTGGTGCCATCACAGGTTTTAACCTATTGAGCACCAACATCTTAGGAATCTCAGTAGTTAATGCCAAACAAAAACATCCATCAGTTAACAACAGCAAACGCTAAAATATCAGCATATTTATTCTATTAAAAGTACACAATCCGAATTGGGTAAGGGATTGGACATCTATCGATTGTTTTGCGATCTGGGGGAGATTTCCACTCACTTCCATTTTAGCTGCAGTTGGGCTTTAAAATAAAAAGTTAAATGGAAATCATTGGAAAAGATATTACTTCAAGCTCACTGTGTTTTATAGAAATTTTTATTAGGGATGCACCGAATTTTCGGCAGCTGAACATTTTTGCCCGAAAATGGTACTTTAAGCAAAATGGCGAAAATGCAGTGCATCACTAGTTTCTCTCCTCCCCGCTGGGCATTGCTCTGTGTACCCTCTGTATCCCCTCAGAGGCAGCGGGGATTGGTGGGGACGCAGCGCCCAGTGGGAAGGAGATACATTTTCAGGAAGCCGTTGCAGCTGGGAGGAGAGCGCTGTTAGCTGTCACAGGAGGCCAAGCTCTACTCTCGCACCGCCCTACTCAACCTCCTGTGACAAGCAAATCAGGATGGAGAGCGGGTAGTACAAGCAGTCATCGATCAGCTGATCGTTGAGTGTTTGTAAATAACTAAGGACATAGTATGCTTACGGTGTCCCCAGTTATGAATGAACAGGAGGTGCTCTACATCACTTCCTGTTCATTCATGATTGTGGACATACTGTAGTAACTCACACTTATCTCCACAGTTTATGAATGGAAAAGAGCACTCAGTATAGAGGCTTCCTGTTCATTTATAACAGGGGCTGCAGAATAAGAGATTGAATACTCTGTGTCCTCAATCTCTTTTTTTTATTTTAAAAGGGAAATATAAATAGAACCCTGATATTTCCCCAAAGCTCCCAATAGTACAGTAAAAAAAAACAAAAAAAACAGAGCCCTGATATTTCCCTTTTGAAATAGAAAAAGAGATTGAGGATACAGAGTCCTAAATATCTTTTACTGCAGCCCCTGTTATGAATGAACAGGAAAGCATCTATCCATTCATAAACTGTGGAGATAGTGTTAGTTACTATATCCACAATCATGAATGAACAGGAAGTGATGTACAGCACTAACCTCCTTAGCCTTTGCCCTCATTTATCCCCAAAGGTGTGTGTGTGTGTGTGTGTGTGTAAAATATTTACATAAAAAGCTAAAAAAAAAAATTAAAAAGCACGTACTCTTTCTTGGCACATGGAAAAACAAACATTCTGACACAAGCAGTTAAATATAAACCGATAGGTGGGCTTCACTGAACTTCAAAGTGGCATTGATTATTTACACAATAAGCAAGCGGCTGTGTGTCAGAGCGGAAAAAGACATTAGCCATATGACAGATGCTGGAAGGGAAATGTAAGGACCCCTGACTATGCAACCTTGAC
Organism: Nanorana parkeri; assembly: GCF_000935625.1. Lineage (NCBI taxonomy): Eukaryota > Metazoa > Chordata > Amphibia > Anura > Dicroglossidae > Nanorana > Nanorana parkeri. The sequence continues at coordinate 223,597 of NW_017307018.1, read as the reverse complement.
TTAACCCCACCAGGTGAGTCTAGGTTCTTCTGCTTTAAATCTTTTAAATGTTTTTTTGTTGTTGTTATAAAAACAGATCTGCTTTTCTTCATTTCCAAGAATAAACGTATGGTTATACAAGACGACAATAAATGAGGAGTGAAGTTTATATATGTTTGAGTTCTTGTGTTAATTGGTAGTGAACAGGAGAAAAAGGAATGTAAATCTTGTACATAGTACATACCGGAAGGGAAAAGAAAACAGCTCACCTTTCTTTCTTCTTTTATAGCTTGTTTCCTGGCCTTCCTTTCTTCAGCGGATTCATCTTTAGAACGTTGCTGTGTAGAAACTCTGGGCAAATCTCCATCATTAATCCTTTCCATGCGCTCCACTTGTTTGGCTGTAAGCCCCTTTCCAGGCAGAACACCCAGTGGAATGCCAGTTTTGGCAGATACCTTAATTGGCTTAGTCTAAAAGAACAAACACCAGTTAACACCTTCATACAACATTCATTTTAAGCCTCTCACACATTTGAATACAAACATTTCCAATTCTATTACTTTGCTGCCACATATTTTGATCTGGAGTTGTGGGGTTCCTCCTCAGCACTTTTGTGGCAGAATAATGCAGCAACTCTATTAATTTCAAATGTGAATATTTTTGAGATGCATTTCATACAATTAAGGAAACCGGCAGGAGAAACGTCACATTCTGAATGTATATCAGAAGACTTAAAAAGGTAAGTGAAATGTTACCAGCATCCTATCCCTTCAACCTTCACTAAAAACAAAATCAATGTATTTGGGGGAATTCATTTTTAGACTGTGAAATTACCAAAATGCATTGCTACTAAGAAAATAACATACCTTTGGTGGGTCTTTGATTATCTGAGGATGATTATATAAGTTTGAATATGTGCCTGTCAAAAGTAAAGAAGAAAAACTGAAAGGTAATTCAACATTGAATGAAAAGGAGCAGTGTATGGTTAGTGGTGACAAAAAACATGCCTCTTTTTATAATCATACTTGTTATCATAGTCTGTAGGTTAAATGGTCTGCACTGCTGCCCTTGTTTCTTGCCATATTGCCAAAAGTGGGGCAGAGGGAAAAGGTCACTTACTTGATGAAAGCTCTCTTTACCTCCACAGCCCTATTTGTGTGCATGTCAATCACTACATTTTCTGAGTGCAGTTTTACATGTGGCTGGGACTATGAGCCTGGGAAGAGGGAGTCAACCAATAACTGTAAACTACAGGCACATTAAGTCATTAAGATCTGAAGCACCCTGTTGTCAAGGGAGAAGGCAGAAAGAGCAGCAGCACTCCAACTGTAGTAAAACTACAAGCCCCATGAGGCATTGAAAAGTTCTGGCAGCTACAGGTATGACTGCCAGAGACAAAGGCATGATGAGATTTGTAGTATCACAACAGCTGGAGTGCTGAGGTTTCCTACCCCTACAACAGTCTATATACACTATATTGCCAAAAGTATTGGGACGCCTTTACACGCACATGAACTTTAATTGCATCCCAGTCTTAGTCCGTAGGGTTCTATATTGAGTTGGCCCACCGTTTGCTGCTATAACAGCTTCAACTCTTCTGGGAAGACTGTCCACAAGATTTAGGAGTGTGTCTATGGGAATGTTTGACCATTCTTCCAGAAGCGCATTTGTGAGGTCAGGTACTGATGTTGGACGAGAAGGCCTGGCTCGCAGTCTCCGCTCTAATTCATCCCAAAGGTGTTCTATCGGGTTAAGGTCAGGACTCTGTGCAGGCCAGTCAAGTTCTTCAACCCCAAACTTGCTCATCCATGTCTTTATGGACCTTGCTTTGTGCACTGGTGCACAGTCATGTTGGAACAGGAAGGGGCCATCCCCAAACTGTTCCCACAAAGTGGGGAGCATGAAATTGTCCAAAATGTCTTGGTATGCTGATGCCTTAAGAGTTCCCTTCACTGGAACTAAGGGGCCAAGCCCAACCCCTGAAAAACAACCCCACACCATAATCCCCCCTCCACCAAACTTTACACTTGGCACAATGCAGTCAGGAAAGTACCGTTCTCCTGGCAAATGCCAAACCCAGACACGTCGATCGGATTGCCAGACAGAGAAGCGTGATTCGTCACTCCAGAGAACACTTCTCTAGAGTCCAGTGACTGTGTGCTTTACACCACTGCATCCGACGCTTTGCATTGTACTCGGATGTAAGGCTTGGATGCAGCTGCTCAGCCATGGAAACCCATTCTAGATGCCCACTTCATTGATTCCTAGATGCCCAGGTCAGCATGTGGTGGCTAACTTAAAAGTAACTCATTTACTAATTTGCATACCTAAAGATTTATACATACATTTTTAAAGGACATTTAAGGCTTTTATTTGGTACAATTTAAAAAAAAAAATCTAATATTTTTGAATAACAACTATTGTATATATCGGACAGTTACACAATTACATAGATGGCACTGCAGATGAACACTGCAACTTAAGGTGACAGTGTCTACCTGCAGGCTGAAGGCTTTCAATTTTATCAATGAGGCCACCAGGCAAAATGTGATCACGAAGTTAGAGCTGACATACTGATTATATGATTGGGAGAAACTGAGTGGTTCCCGAATGTCAGTTGGGACTCTGGCTGTCATTAACATCCAAGATTGTTCAGTTGCAAAGTCTAACATGAGGCTAATGATGTCCAACTCATGCAATTTTAATGAACTTACTGAGTATTGATTCACAGTCCCACTTTTCAGTAGGCGCTTCTATAACTATAGTTTCCATTTCTTCTTTTTCTTCTTCATCTTCTTCAATCAAATCCAAACCTTTTGTGGGTTTCAAATCTTTTAACTTGACACATCTGCAGAGAGAGCAGGAAGATGCAAACAAATGAAACATAGCCGTAAGTCTACAAAATGCAGGATTGTTGCCACAAAATTAAAACATTTTCAGTTTCAAGTATGAAATAAACTTCTTCACAATGTGTCAAATGGCAGTACAGCCACTTGCATCAGCCGCAACCCAGAACGGATATAAGAGCGTGGCTTGGCAGAAGGGGCTGTACTAACCACAAACTGGACTTTTCTATACAAAGAGCATATTCATGAAATGTCATGTAACATTTTACACATGCTTGAGTGTCTCTCTACTATATCTATAGCAGCCCTGTGTAGGGGACATTTCATATGTGCTTGGCAGTGACTCTCCACATGCATAGTAGCCCTGTGTAGTGAAAGTCTAGGTCCAGCACTTTGATCTGTTACAGACATGGATGGTTCTATTTAATGACCTTAGATGTAATAGACCACTGTGGAAAAGTAAGTACACCACTGGCGTCAAAAGCCTGCATTGCACCCTGTGGCAGAAATGACTTCATGTAGGCATTTTGTATAACTGCCCATTAGACTATGACAGCAGTGTACAAACTCCGGCCCTCCAGCTGTGGTGGAACTACAAATCCCATGAGGCATTGCAAGATTCTCACAGCCACAGACATGACTCCCGGAGAGAGATGCATCATGGGATTTGTAGTTTCACCACAGCTGGCGGGCCGGAGTTTGGACACCCCTGGACTATGACATCAACTAATGATCATGGAACATTGACCACTCTTAAATACAAATTCCTTCAGCTGCAAGATGTTTGTGCGTTTCCTTGCATGAACGGCCAATATCAAAACCCCCCTACAAAATTTTAAAGGGAATCAAATCAGGGCTTTTACTAGGACAGTCCATAACCCTCTATTACTTCTTCTTGAGGCTTGGTGGATTTGCTAGTGTGCTTTTGGATCATCATCATGAGGAAAGACTAATTTCCAGTTCAACTTCAACTTTTAGACAGATGACAAAAATGTTAAATGTCTACTGTTACTGTGACCACCCTGTCCTGAAAAAAATTGGCAGTTGTTTGAAAATGTCTACGCCACTTGTAGTTTGTTTTCAATCCAATTGGCGATTTAAATCCATAGCCAGACTCCTAAGCATTCAAAGCTTTGTTTCTGAGGACCTCCATTGATCTTGACATGAGACCACACACATCAATAGCAAATAGAACACCTGCCCATGGATGTCTGAGGTTTAAATAAGACAGGTTCCACCCGCATGTTTCCTAAGGAGGTTCAACAATTTTCATGTGACTGTACATTATGTGGGCCTGACACTTATCCAACAATTTGCACAGCGCTTTACAATATAAGGAAGACATTACAATCACAAAACAAATCAAGACAAGATGGTAAGGAGGGCCCTACCCCTATTAGCCGTGTTGTTGGTGGGGGTCAGAGCTCACTTAAAGGCTGGCTGTAACCTACCTGACTTTGCACTCTCAAAAGATGGGAGAACACTGTTCATAGGCCATCATCAGATTTCAGGGGAGTTCTGACACCCAGATTTCCTCAGCAATGGCTGGTCCCATATTTCTAATTTGACAAAGCACTCCATACAGTCAAAAAAAGATGGCACTTACTCTTTTGCCTTCTGCTTGAAGTAGTCATCTACAACATCTTGAAGTCTAGCACTATTCGCCTGAATGAATCCTTCTAATTCTGCATTATCCAAGGCACCAATCTCATCCTCATCAAACTGCTCATAAAACTAAACAAAACAAAAAAAAAGTTAAAAACATACTATGAAATTTAGTTACACCACAATAGAACTTTTAGTTTTATTTGAATTATTACATACAGGTGCATCAAAACAAACACTTTCAGAGCTTTATAATTTATTTTCTATAGAAAGCAGCCACAACTTGAAATAGTCCTGCCGGAATGCTGAAGAGTGAGACCTTTTACTCTCGGATCTGAAAGCAGTTGTCTCTCTGCAGAGCTCCAATGCACCTCCTGCTGTGTCAGAGCCATCAGCAGGTATCATGAGCTTTGCCGATTGGAGAACTATAGATCTGGCTCAGTTAGAGGGAATGTTGGATGTCTGCAGATAGACCACTGCTTCCCTACAGGGAACAAGCGTCCCACTCTATAGCTGATGGCATTTGTTTTAATGCACTTGGAATGTATTTAGCCGATTTAAAAAAAAAGTTCAATTGTGCTTATAAGATATTATAGCTTTAGTCATCATCTAAGCTTGTCCGATGTCGCACAGAAATTATGTGCTATATTTTAGCCTACTATACTAACAGCCTTTGCAATTAAAAAAGCTGTTAGATTTCTATGAAGGAGTGTTAAAAATAATACACTTGGGTTTTAAAAAGGATGCATTCTTGGTAAAAACATTTTTTTCGTTTGCAAGTGACACCTTAATGGCTTAATGTAGGCTAGATTTAACTAAGATCATGTATAACATACACTCCAATCAAACATGCTGTTTAAATAGATACAAAAGGGAACATAACATGCCTGCCCAGTGCTTCTAATTTTTACCAAAACCACCCCCATCCCCCAAAACATTCTGAACATAGACCATCTAGCTTTAGAAATCCCTATCATTGTTGGCAAGGTGTCTTTGTTCTGCACGTTGTGAATGTGGAGGCCAAGTAATCTGCACACCCATCAGAGTTGCATTGAAAACGCAAGGAGTTTTTATTGCTGTTGGTGTCCCTGTTAGTAGTTTTAATCACTCTTTGTATTTTGGTGACATCCTGTCACACAGACTGTCATGGAAGAACTGGTGCAGGAACACAGCCAGCAATAAAAACCTGATAGAGGTTCGAACCCTTCCTTTCTATAGTAATAATGGGGTTTAATTGCTGTTTGTGCCTCCAGTGGATCAAAGTGCCCTCATTTTCTTCTGCTGAGGACACAGATATTTTCATATTTTTCTAAAAAAAAAAAAAAAAACCCCCACAAGCTTCAGAAAAAAAGTTTTGCTTCTTAAAGTATGGCCACTGTAACCAAGTATGCCCCAAGCAAGAAATAAATAGTTATCACTCTCTCTACGCACAGGTATAGTGAAGGACTGTAATCGGTCTATAATGGTCATTCACTGTTCTTACCTTTTCAAAGCGTTCATCCAGAAGGGTGAGCTGGTCATTTCTTCTCATAACAGAGGAAGATATAGAATATTGTGAGAAGCGACTCTTAGTCTCTTCCTGCATGAACAGAAACTCTTTCATGGGGCCACCCTCGCCTCTGCTCTCATCATCAGACAGAGGGCCATCGGAGTCAAATTCATCATCTTGGCTCTCATCACCATCCTCCTCCTCATCGTCGTCGTCAACATCTTCCCATTCATCATCATCCCCATCATATTGATTTCTACATTTATTAACACAACGACAACTTCAGGGTAAAGAAGTACAATAGACACAAACCTGATACTACAGTAAACTCTCCGTTATCTGGCATCCACGGGGATTGTTAGATTCTGCATAAATGTAGTTTCTGGTTGCTTGAGCGTTACTATTAAAAATAGGTCTAACTAATGCCATACCATCACGTGAACTCTGTATTTAAAATTGAAATGCAGTAATCAAAAGCAAAGAAATAGGCACACGATCGTTTCCAGGATAATACATGCCGCAGATCAGCAGAACAGTGAGTACACAAGGGATTTATTTTTTCTGGTTAGATGAGAGTTTACTGTATGTATGTATGTATGTATGTATGTATGTATGTATGTATGTATGTATGTATGTATGTATGTATGTGTATATATATA
>NW_017307018.1:183685-216935 GCF_000935625.1 Nanorana parkeri | reverse complement strand
TTTTTGGTAAGCAGTTTTAACTAGCTATTATGGCGATTCTATTGTGAATCCATGTAAGATTAACTTATATATTTGTATTAGGACTCATTCACATCAGTGCAGAAGCATTTCAGCTAAATTTTTGAAAGGGCGTTTTTAAATCGCGTTTCAGTGCTGAAATGCAATTAAAAATACCCAAAAACGCACTGATCAGTGCATTTCAATTGAAATCTATATGGAAACCGTGCTGATCAGCGCGAAGTCAGTAGCTCAGGGAGCATTTCGGGTGGCAGACGGTTGGGATCGTGCAAAGCCGTGCGCTTGCATGAACTGTCCCCGTAGGAATGTATGGTATTGTTCATGTCAGCGGTTCAGCGTGGACAAATCCGCACGACCGAACCATCCTTGTGTAAACGGGGCCTTACTGGTCAAAAATAAACAGAACTGAGAAGCAGCAAAACCGCCCATGAGAACATAGCTTTCCTCTAGTTTTAAGGGGCAATACATTACAGGAGTACAGGCAGTCCCCGGGTTACATACAATATAGGGACTTTAGGTTTGTACTTAAGATGAATTTGTATACAAGTCGGAACAGGTAAATTTTTTAAGTGTAACTCCAGCCAAAAAAAACATTTTTAATTTTGGATAGCATAGGGAAGGGTCACGGTTCTTTTGCCGTCTGTTCTGGTTGTTCAGAAGATTATAATATAATAATTAAAAAAAAAGTGTATTTAACATTAGCCAGCTTGCTATTGGCTATTGCATTTTACAATATCCAATAGCAGGCTGGGTATGGCTCCCAGCCTGTAATGAAGAGTAGGCAGTGGGGCGGGGCAGAGGAGCCGCGGCCACACCAGGAGACCGGAGGATCGTTCGAAGGGGGGAAGCGGCTGAAGAGGAAGCATATCAGCGGAGGTACGTGGGGCATCGGGGTTATGCAGCGGTCTGTGTCCCCGCTGCCACCGCCAACACAGGCGCGGAGAGCAGCGGGGATTTCAAAGGACACAGGCCACTGCCGGTACATTTAGGAGAACTATGGCACCGTTCGTAAGTACGGATTGTCTGCAAGTTGGACGTCCATAACCCGGGGACTGCCTGTACTCAAAATATGCACAAATAGACGTATACAAAGCAGTACTTGTAAGAAATTGTGCTTTACCTTTGAGCCTCAGTGCTAGGATCATTGGCCTTTATTATGAAGTCATCATCCAACTGGTTTTCAGGATCACTGAAGTCAAAATCATCATCTAGTGCTGCCACAACATCAGGATCCAAGTCCAGACAAAGACCTGTTAGCAAAACACAAACGTGTTAAGAATGAAGAATTTCTTATTCTATGTGGTAAACTGAAATCAGGTTTATTTTAACCTTTCCTGCGGGAATGTGAGCATATTAGTTTTTTTCTGATTTAGTATCCCTTATCTTGTATTTTTAGACAAGCTAGGACTATATGGCCGATTTGTTTTTTGAACCTATCAACTTACTGAACTAAAGTGATATTAAAGTTTCCTTTTTTTCCCCCTCTACATATTACTACCTAGAAGGCCCACCGTTGCATGAATCTACTTTTCCTCGTCTTTAAAAAGGTTTAATTCCTCACTTTCTAGTGGGTTCCTGCAGCGCTCATCCCTCCCCTCGCCCCGCTAAGCAGCTGTTGTGGAGACACTCGGGTGTGCATATGCCCGCAGTAGCTGTGTGCCTCCATAGACACACACAGCTCTGCGGCAGGCCACACCCCTCCTGCCCACCCAACAGTTTGATTGATGGGAAGAAGGATCCTATGGCTCCTCTGCTATCCGTATCCTACAACTCTCATGAGGCAGAGAGGAATCATCAATCAGTGCACACAGCTGCCTCCTCCCCCCCCCATCTTCGCACTAAACACACTGACAGTTTAATTCCTTGTAATCTCCTCTGCAATGCTCTGAATTACCAAAACTACAACAAACATCAAGTTTGCAACAATCTACACAGAAAAAAAACTACTTTATTTCAAATGTAAGAGCTGTATCCTCTGTGACCAGATTCAGCATGTGAGCTAAGACTCAGAAGAAAGTATGAGGCTGGTGACAGATCACATGATGAATCTCCTCACTAGTAGCTCACCCCACACTCCCTCCTTGGTAAGCCAGGAGGAGAGAAATCAAAGAAGATATCTTAGTGTGGGAGAGCTGAAGAAATCCCAGCTCCTTGCAGTCTAGAGGGGAGGTTTAGTGGTCGGAGACTGAGAAGACACACCCTCAGTATCTTCTAGTCCTTTACATAAACAAGCACAGATGGTGGCTACTTTTCACCTCCCATAGGGACCATGGAGAAGAAATTGACATTTTTGACAAAAATTGAAGGAGCAGGATGGAAAATGTTTCTTGAACCCCTTTCCTGTAGCGGCTCCACAAGAAGACGTAGCAAAATGGTTCCACGTAAGGGTAAGAAAAGAAGGAAGAACAGCTTATTAGCCCGGGGCCACAAGTGGCTGAAGGAGAAAATGTGTTTGGAGTCTGCCACATCTTCGCCTCCTTCAATGACACCTTCATGCATGTGACTGACCTGTCTGGCAAAGAAACAATATGTCGTGTGACTGGTGGATTTAAAGTCTAAGGCTGACAGAGATGAGTCCTCTGCCTAAGCCGCTATGTTGGCTGCTCAAGATGTCGCTCAGAGGTGCAAGGAGCTTGGCATCACAGCTCTCCACATCCAGCTGCGTGCCACCGGAGGAAACAGGACCAAGACCCCAGGCCCTGTTGCCCAGTCTGCACTCAAGAGCCCTGGCTCGTTCTGGCATGAAAATAGGCCGAATTGAGGATGTGACCCCTATCCCTTCTGACAGTACCCGCAGAAAGGGTGGTTGCCGTGGTCGTCGTCTGTAGTTCTCCAACTTTGTCATTCAATTGTTAATAAAATAATCCAACCAAATGTTTCTTGAACAAAATTTTAACAGTGAATGTGGTTTTCGTTCAGGAAACGCTATTCATCCCCAAAAGGATATATTTGCAAAAGCACCTACCTCGAACAGGTGCAGCTTTGTTCAATAAGCCTACATCCTCCTCAAACTCTGAAGCAAACACCGAAGAAGGTAAATTTAATGTTGGGGGCTATAAAACATAAAAAATATCACCCAATTACAGTTTAAGTAAATGTCTTTGTACACAGAAAAGGCAACAGCAATCATTTAAAACAAAGATCTAAAAAGAATTGTATTCCTCACAATGAAGCATTGAATAGTAACTTCCTAATGTGGATTTACAAGCAGTGGAATACTCAGCAACACATACCCCATTAGTCACATGTGCTTTGCATTCATATATCTGCGTGTATGTGGGGGATTTTGTTTTTTTTTTATGAAATAATCATTTTTTATAAAAAAAAATTCTTTAACTCAACTTTATTATTATCACAATGGAGCTGATAAGCCTCCTATGTAGTAGCATAATGCAGATGACAGGCTCTCATAAGGAGACATCAGGGGTCTATTAGAGCCCTTATGTCACCCCTGTACTCTTTTAAAGCTAATCAAGTACAGATTGTGCTCAATTAGCTTATTCCCTGGGCATGGAATGACAGCATTGAACCCAGACGTGATCAAAACTTTTTATTTTTGCTGATCGCTTGTAGTGTCATTCTTCATGGGGGAGATCAGCGGACAAAAGTTCACTGGACTGCCCATTGCTCGCCATCCTGTGGCTTGCTATGATGGTCCCGGGCACCCAGGACTCAAGTGAGCCCAGTACACAGGGCAAAGAGAAGGCGGCGCGTTACAGTACATGTTGAAGTGATCGGACAGCTTTACAGCCGCCAAAATCACTTCCATAAAACGGTTAACAAATACCCAAGTTTGTTTACATGTTGGCTGCTGGCAGCCTTAAGTTTATGGCAGTGAAGGGGTTAACTAAGATAACCAAATAGTTTCAGATTGATATAAAGCTCACCGAGATATGTTCCACTTCGTCCTCTACCTTCCCATCATGAGTCACAATAATCCTACTTTGTGATCGTCCTGTATCAGAAGGAACAAGTTCAGCAGGGCCTACATTTTTAAGGTGCTGCAAGTAATTGTAGTCATCATCAAAGAAAACACCAAATTTCCTTTGTTCGTCTCTTCTTTTTTCTGCATCTACCTGAAATGAAAACCCCACAAATACATTAGTCATCAATTAAACTGAATCTAAAAATTAAACCTTTTTTTTCCTCCAAAGTTTTGGATAGAGTAGAGAAGGGTTATAACTAGGGATGCACCGATACCACTTAAAGGCCGAGTACCGATACTTTTTTTTCAAGTACTCGCCGATACCAATTACCGATACTTTTTCTTAAAGGGACAGGTCACATTTTTTCTAAAGCAATACAAAATCATGATTTTAGGTCAGTTTCTTAATATTAAGAACATGAACACTCTGTAGTGTGGCACAGCTATATCCAATTCTGCATACCTGGCTTTATATTATAAGAACTTTATAATATAAAGCCAGGTATGCAGAATTGGATACAGCTGTTCCACACTTTACAATAATACACTGTTCTGGAGTCTGGACATGTGATAATCTATTTTCCCCACTAGGGGGATACAAGCCTTAGTTAGCAATGGCATGATGAATATTAATTTCATTATTCAATGTCTTTTTTTTTAAATATTATAACATTTATAATATAAAAAGACATTGAATAATGAAATTAATATTTATCATGCCATTGCTAACTAAGGCTTGTATCCCCCTAGTGGGGAAAATAGATGAGCACATGTCCAGACTGCAGACCAGAACACAGTGTGGCACAGCTACAGCCAATTCTGTATAACTGGCTTTATATTATTATTAAATTTTCTTATAATATAAAGCCAGGTATGCAGAATTGGCTGAGCCCCATGAGGTGTGTCAGTACTAACCTGCTGTGTCGTCTTCTCCGTCTGCTTCAGCCACTCCGTGTCACAGCCTAGTCATGTGCTCCATTCGGACCTCTTCTCCCGCTGATCAGCCGATTGGATGATGACAGGCTTCCTCACCAGTCACTCCTGACTGGTGAGGAAGCCTGTCATCATCCAATCGGCTGATCAGCGGGAGAAGAGGTCAGAATGGGCCAGATGACAGAGGAGGTCGCAGCCATCTTGCTTCATTGAAGACGCGGTGGAGGTCCTGTGTGCGGCGGATGCGGGTCCCTGAAGATGGCGGACGCGGCACAGGTACTCGTTTTATGTATCGGAGTATTTGCACGAGTGCGAGTACTCATGCAAATACTCAATCATACTGTAGATGAAAGACACCAGCTGTGTATCACAGACATCATTCTTACATATTTCAGTAGCAGGTTTTCTCCTGCCCTTTTTACACAAAACCAACATTTCTCTTTTTGCTTGCAGCGAGATCTAAACTTTTTCTTTCAGAAAGTGGAAGTGTTAAAACTAGGGTAGCACCGATCTATCGGCCGCCGAAACATATCGCCCGAAAATTGCACTTTTGGCATAATGCTGAAAGTGGCATTTTCCTGCCGATACATCGACGCATCCCAGGTTTCTTTCTTCCTCGCTGGGCGCTGCTCTGTGTCCCAGCGGGGAGGAGAGAAGGTGACAGCCGGCCGAGCGCTGCGGGACAAAAGCACTGTGAGCGGCCGGTGTCTCTCCTCCCACACCGCTCGGCCACCTATCACAGCGCGGCAGGCGGTATGGGGGGTGGCGACAGCCCTGTCACAGGAGGCTGGACTCTGTTCCCGCTCGCTCAGCCTCCTGTGACAATGTGTGTGTCAGAGAGGAGAGTAAACAATCAGTGATCGCTGAGTGTTTGTAGATAATTGAGGATAGGGTATGTGGACTATATCCTCAATTATGAATGAATGTGAAGTGAATAAATCACCTCCTGTTCATTCATAGTTGTGGTTATAGTAAACATACTGTATTCTCAAGTTATCAATGAACGGGAACACTCAGAGGATTCCTGTTCATTGATAACAGGGGATACAGAAAAAGAGATTGAGGACTTTGTGTCCCCAATCTCTTTTTCTATTTTAAAAAAGGGAAATATCAGGGGTCTGTTTAGACCCCCAATATTTCCCCGAAGCCCCTAAAAGTAAAATGAATAAAATAAAAAGAAGAAGTTTATAAAAAATTAAATAAAAATTAAATATATTTGAAAAAATTAAAATAAAAACATTTTCGGTTTCGGCCTGACAATTTTTTTTATTTCGGTTTTGTTTTTCGATTTTTATATTTCTATTTTGGTGCACCTCTAGTTAAAACCTATGTCAAGCTTTTAATTAAGTCTGTGCCCCTGCTGCAGAGATTCACCCTCTCTATTTGTCCTGGTGACCACAGTCACTGGAACAGAGTTAAAAAAAATGTCCAATAGGGACAACTATTCTGGTGACAGCCATCTAAGAGAGGATTTTTCCTTTTACTTCAGAACGTGAAGAAATAAACCCTTAATGGGCCAAAGAAAAAAACAAAACAAAAAACAATGGGGTTTAATTCTTCCCTTATCAGCAGTACAGCTACTTAGAATATAGGGCAGCAGTGTTCCTTTTACATTTCTTAAAAAGGTATGATCAAAACAACTACAAGTCAGCACACACCTTGGTGAACAATTGAGTAGTGTACACTAGAGGACAGCCAGTGAAGAACATTGGTGTATGCATTAAATAAATGCAGTTTAACGTTTACCTACCTCCTCCTACCTTTTTGCAGGGCTATTGTCACACAACATACTCACACGCTCGGTGAATCCAGCGTTGTCCTGTTAAGTAATTGCTCTGCTTCGGCATGCCGGGTCCCACACTGCCATCTTCCCTTCCTACGTCATTAGAAGATGGCTGTCTCTTTTGGGTTTTTGCAACAATCCCAGATGACATGCCACTAGGTCTACCCCCCAGACACAGTGTGTACCTGCTTCTGTAGCCTCCTGGGATATGCGACAGGGATATTCTAAAAAGCTGCAGGAGCAGGGGCACATTATTTTTGACTGGGCAAGAATGGAGGCAGAGAAAGGACAGAGTAAAAAAGAAAAAAAAAAAGCCATAATAAATATAAACAAAAGTAAACAAACAAACAAAATAACTATTGGCTTTTTGAAATAGCGGAGGGGGAGGGTTGCAGTGGGCAAAAGACCATTTTTGGAGTGAAGGTCCATTTTAAGAGGGACACCAAGTAAGTAATGGGAAGGATGTATGGCAGCATACCTTATCTGCAGGTAGTAGGACTCTCTGAGGAGCAGTTTCATCAGCAGCTAGTGGATCCCTCTGACTTCTGTGGACCAGATGGAAAGTTACTGCTTTCTTCTTTTCTATGAAGGGCTTCTTTTTTCTGTGAGGCTATAATAAAATAAAATGTGTTATCTGTAACTGTCCTGAAGTAGAAGTAGTATTTTTAATTACTGCGATTTTGTCAGGAAAGAAAACAAACTACACTTTAGTGAACTTTATACACACTGTACTGAAGACGGTTTGACATTAAACATTAGCAGGAATATTCAACAAATAGGACATTAACAGTCAGAATTTATCCCTGTAAGCATGTTAACATAGTTAGCCAAAGAGCTGTGGAGGACCCAGGAAGTGTCAGCTGGGAAGACTTCTACTGAACAGGATTCTGATGGCAGACAGACAGCAAGAAACTTGAAAAACGTAATTGAGGAAGAACCAGCTTGTAAGGTAGCTGTTTAGGCAACATTGTTATACAGTGCCCCCCACCACCCTGCAATCATGTATTGTCAATACAGAGTTGCTCAGTTACTGTGTGTGGGGGTGTTTTTAAAAAAAAATATTATATGGTCATTGTTATTTGTCTTTGTATAGATTTCCTGCGATTTTTGCAAATCAAAAATTAATGCACACAGGCTTATAACTTTATGCAGGATCATGTTGGCGGCAAGATCCTACATACTATCTTGTCCATATATTGTACACGTGTAACATTTGTGCTAAAGCTGACATGCCTACAGTTTATAGCACAAATGTTCCCTACCAACTGTTAAGACGCTAGGTGACTTAAGCAGCCTGCATCCTAGCAACGAATGAAGACAGACAGCAGGGAGTCGCCTGTTCCCGGCAACAAAGGACGCTAGACAGCAAAGAGCAGCCTGCATCCCAGCAACGGAGGATGCTTGACAGCAAGGAGTCATCTGCGTCCTAGCAACAGACTCTAAGCGGCAAGAAGCCACCTTGTTCCCTGCAACGAAGAATGCTCACAGACACCTGTGTTTTACCAACTAAGGATGCCAGACAGCTCATGTCACCTAGCATCCCTTGTTGTTAGGAAGAGTATTTGCATCGTATGCCTGTAACTTTTAGATTGTAAGCACTCACGGGCAGGGCCCTCCTTAGCATCGTGCCTTGATTTGTATTGTGATTGTAATGTCTTCCCTATATTGTAAAGCGCTGCACAAACTGTTGGCGCTATATCAATCCTGTATAATAATAACTGTTAGCACAAACATTTACATGCATATGATACAGTCCATACCCAGGACTGTGGGAGCTGCCTGTGTTCTAGCAACAATAATGCTAGACAGCAAGGAGCTGCCTGCAACCCAGTATTGAAGGATGCTAGACAGCAAGGAGCAACCAGTATCCTAGCAATGAATACTAAGCAGCAAGGAGCCCCCTTCCTGGCAACGAAGGACTCTAGGCAGCAAGGAAACACCTGTGTCCTAGCAACGAAGGATGCTACACGGCAAGAAACTGACTGGGTCTTGGCACTGAAGGACATTAGGTGGCAGGGAGCTGCCTGCATCCTAGCAAAGGATACTAGGCGGCAAGGAGCCATCTGTGTCCTAAAAACAAAAGGAGGCTACATGGCAAGTAGCTGCCTGCATCCTAGCAACAAAGGACCCTAGACAGCTCAAGCCACCTAACGTCCCTCGTTGTTAGGATGAGTATTTGTGCTGTACACATGTAAGCATTAGCACAAACATTTACATGGATAGGATGCGGTCCATACCCAGGACTGAGGGAAGCAGATTTTTCAGTTTTCCTTTTTTGTTTTTAGAGCCGATAGTGTAACATTACTGATCCTTACTTAGGGCCTCCAGAAATTATTATATTTACGTTCAAATCTGCAATCACACTGTACTGAGAAAACCACTGCATTCCGTTTTGCTTTTTTTTACAGCTGTGTGCACGAGTCCTTTAGAGAAATTCACTGAACTGAGTGGAGAAAAAGTTAAGGCAAGCCCAGTTCTATAAGCAGACACGAATGCAGGTAAGCTATTACAGAGTGAAGACTATTGATGGCTCCGATTTAAAGTCCATTGCTCTTACCATGATTTATTCCATAGAGTATAATGTCCCCAGCAAACCTGGTTGTCCAGATACAAGAAGAATCCCGGGACGATGACAAAACACACTGTCAGAAGAGCAACATGTATGACCACCTCTACACAGTTTTATATAAATGTTATTATATATTTATAAATCATTTCGCAAAACAATTGTCAGCTATCAGTAAACCAACAAAAATGTAACACCAACAAAAAAAACTGCGACCCCCGTTCATGGACTTATGGAATACGCCACTAGAGGAAAGCAAATCCTGCTGAACACTAGGAGAAAATGTGTAGCCCTCTGAAGTTGTCCCCACAGACATTTTTTGTAACCCAATTGCCGTATTTGTCTAGTAAATTTTTGTTCTACAACAAAATGACTGACACTTGCATTTAGGGCTAAACGATGGAGACCAATCTGGAAAATAAAACACTACCTCTATAACTAGGAAATGCGCATGATGTTTCTGTGTTACAGTAATTGGTTGACGTGCAATTATTGGCTGGTAGGACTAGTTCCGCGTCCACCTTTATAACAGTAGGTGGTTGTTGCTCAGTATACAATGTTCTGCACGTACTTTGGGTTTTTTAATAAACTGTTCCTTATTACTTTATTTGTTCCTGGAACTGTAGTTTTGCTTACATATTTTCAATGATGATGAATTCCTTTCCGTTTTTCTACTACGGGCGGACGGCAAGAGGTTAAAATGTTATCCAAGTATTCCTATTAATATATGACATTGTTTGCCTTCTATTATAAAGCCTTAATAATCACCAGGAGTCTAATAACTTAAAGTGATAATAAAGTCTTATGGTTTTTAAGCTATTTCAAATGCTGATTAAATCCCTTATAATGGATGTTGCTCCTTGAAAAAGTTTTAGTTTCCTGCAGAATCAGCTATTCCACTGAGCACTGGCCCTGATATCCTGTTTTAGAGTCGCTCCTCTACCATGTAGGGTCCTATGAAGTCACCCTTGTGTGTGCTTGTAAGCTGTGTGTGTCTCCACAAACACACAGTCACAGCAAGGCAAGACACTGCCCTGCTGGCCACTCCTCCTTCCTCCCTTCTCCAAGCTAGTATATGGACAGCTGCTAGAGACTGCACTGACCCTTGTGACCATGTACTGGACAGGAAGTTTGGGAAAGACGAGCTGGGAGAGTTGGAGGCAGTTGTTTGTTTTGATGACTGTACGTGCTTTAGTGAAAATGTAAAGAAATACTTTACTAGGAAATGAGGAAATGTATATTTGTTTGTCCTGTGCCAAATTTGTAAAAGCAGTGTCACAGTTCTAATACTATTACCAAGACATGCAACAAATCCAGTTCTTTTTGGTGACCTTTGTACATTATGTTGCAATGGTTGTGACAAATTCACAAAGGAATACAGCTGTTTCAGAGACAAGGCAACTGGTAGTAGATGAGACCTTTTTCATTGTGGCATAATTTGGCCCCAGCTCACCCTCCCCCTCCCCACATCATTGGACCCAATGGCACTGTACAGCTGAGTGTTATTGGTTGCTAGGATGCTGGCAGCCACAGAGTGTCACTGGTTGCTAAAACGCAGAACGCATCCTAGTAAAGGTGGAAAATAGTTTAAAGTTTCTCTCTTCTGCTTATCCAAATAATGTATTTATTTTTTGATACTTAAAATAGTATTAAAGTCACTTTTGCTTTTACATAGTTCTACTGCTAGCAAGCAGTAGATACAGTATATGCAAAAACATTTAAAAAAATGTTTACATGTACTAAATAGGCAATTACCTGTGTCCCCGCCGCTCGCTCCCGTCTGAAGATCTGAAGATTCTTGAGTGGCCGTGCAGGATGATGGGGCGGGCACATGCGCAGTAGAGATCTTTGACGGGGTGAAGAGAAGAGACACAGTGTAAGTGCATGCATGTCAGACAGACACCGTGGGACACAAAAGACACAACGCAGTCAGAGCTGGATCAGAGGCCAGCGCATCATGGACTCCTGAAAACTACTGGAAAGAAGAAGATGATCGGATCAAGAGGCATCATTTAAGGTAAGTCCTTAAAGCAGTATTGGAGGAGGGGGGATGTGTCTTTAATATCACTTTAAGGTTGAAGTTACCCACCAATTTAATGTCTCCCAAAACAGTTACTTTCAAGGCATGCCAACTGTCAAGGTTGCCAGTGTACTTATTTCAGTTCTCAACTGAACTTTCAAGCCCTAAATGGCTGGTGTCACATGTGCATCATCATGGCATCTGCAATCCAAATAGAGGCACCTTCCTTGGCTGTAAGGCATAGAAGGGTGTAGTTTAGGGTGACCATTTGTCCCCGGATTGAGGAGACCTTCCCTGGACAAACTATGTCCCCGGTAACATAACATAAAAACAAATAATTCTTTTTTTTACTCACCTGATCCCTGGATCCGCCAACGAGCCTCAGCTGCCTAATCGAGCAGGAGGAGGAGGCTGAGGCAAGGAGGAGGAGCAGCAGGAGGGGGCGGGTCTGAATTCAAGTCCAGAATCCCGTCGGGCAATGGAGGAAGCCATTCCCGAAGCGCTAGTCGAGCGCGGAGACTGGGACCTGGAAGTGCCAGTCAGGCGGTGAAGGAGGCCGGGTGCCCGTAGCAGCAGTGTTCCAGCGGTGAGGGAGACCAGGTCCAGCAGCGAGCGACAGAGGCAGGTAAGAGGATCACACTGTTGTTGAAGGGACCCTGCAGAGCCCAGCATAAATTCTGCACAGCCCACCTGAAAGTCTCAGGTGGGCTCTGCAGGATCTGTGGGGTGGGCTCTGCAGGGTCCCTTCAACAGCAGTGTGATCCTCTTACCTGCATCTGTCGCTCGCTGCTGGACCTGGTCTCCCTCACCGCTGGACCACTGCTGCTACGGGCAGCCTGCACGGCCCACCACAGATCCTGCACAGACCCTGCAGAGGCCATCATGGACCCCACTGAGCCCACCATAGACCCCATAGAGACCACCACAAATCCTGCACAGCCCACCTGAGTCCCCAGCTTTCCTGCTATGCTAATAGCGGAACATGTCAAAAGTTGGATACAGCATGTGCGCTGCAGCCAGCGACTGAAAGGTTATGCAAAAAGTCAAAAACAGGAAGTGGCCAGGCAAATTTAGTGTGTGTGGGGGGGGGTGCCTGAAACCAAAATACACCACTGCCCGTCTCCCACGCTGTCAGAAGCTGCATATAGCGTGTTCCGGTTACTATTTAAGCCAGCACGCGCTGTATGCAGCTTCTGAGAAGATACGCTATTAGCATAGTGGGGAAGCCGGCTGCCAGGGCCTTTTGACATCTTCTAGGACACCAGGCCACACAGTAGACGTACCTGTGTCACTGATCCATTATGCTGTGGCTTCAATGTAGACTTGGCTGGCAGAAGAATGCTTTTAAAAGTTCTACAGAGGTATAGAGAAAAGGACCCTTCTTTACACAGTCTTTGTTGGTTTCAAGTATGGGTGTGTTCCAGAAGAAACTACCATTTATCAGGGACAATATAGGAAGGGACATTATTACTAGGGAAGGAAGGTGCTTCTATGCAGAAGTAATAAAGCACTGATCCTGTGTCTACACAGATAAACACTTGAAGGATCATAGTTTTTGTTTTATCTTTTAAAAATAGTTCCCCTCACACCTTCTACAAGTTTTGCACAACAATCATGCAGCCTGGTATTAACATGTCAGGAGTATGCATGTTTGCTGCTTCTTTGCCATGTTGAAGCTCTGGCATGGGATTTAAAATTAGTCTTGCAAAAGAAGTGGTATCCTTACTAAAGCACAGGTTCCTGATATTGACAGGCATTGGGCTCTTCGGCACCCCTGGTGCCCAGGAGTGGGTGCTGGTATAGAGGGGCTTGTACACAATCTACCTTTTCCCCAGTGGAGGGATGAGGTAAGAAGGTTGCTACCCTGTGGAGTGACTTTAGGAATGTCCTTGATTTCTCAGGTCACTCCCTGGATCTTCTCTACTTGCCCAACCTTGCCCAAATCCCAAGAGAATCTCCCCAGGGTTGCCTCTAGCCACTATACTGTATTAGAAATTATACCATATAAGGTAAATTATGACCCTTGTCATGGAGAATTGAGTACCTCATGTGTTGGGGTGCCAGTACCAAGAGGGACAGTAGTGTTCCTGTAACATTACAGTAACGCCAGCAAACTGTGCAATACAAGCTTGTCACTTGCTTATAGCAGGTGTATGCAATGCTCTGTCAAAGCTTATAGAGGGTGCTCTATGTTCACACAATCTCCATTAATATATATAGACACTGAATAGGGAATAGTTTGACCTCAAGTAATATGAGATGAGATGACTTTGAATCTTCTACTTAATAATGTAAAAGTATTCTCAAAAATGCTAACTATAGACACTTGGCTGCTAAACATGAATGAAAGTGTGAACAATTTATGAATAGTGTAGGGGCCATGTAGGGACTTAGCTTGCAAAGAAGTGATCCAAATGCAAAAAGTGCGTGCATGGGCTTTTTGCCCGTGTTTATTTTGTCACCATTGCATCAAACACAAAAGAAATTCCCACGCAGGGGGACTGTGACAGCACAATCCAGTACACAGCAAAACATTCAGCCTTCTGGTTAGCTTTGAAACAATTTGAACTGCAGTCTGTTCCAGCACAGACTGCATGCTGTCTCTCTTTACACACCACCTACCTTGTTATACGAGAGAAGACTTAAATTATGTTATGGGGAAAGGGTGTGGCCAGTGCTGCACACTGCTAAGGTGCCCATACACTGCTCGATTCTCGTACGAGAATCGCGAGAAATCCAGCAATCGTACGAGAATCGAGCAGTGTGAACGGAGACGTGCGACCGTTTCTACTGTACGGTCGCACGTCTTCCGTCGAACCAGCATGTTCGAAAACCAGCCGGGAATCGTACGATTCTCGGCTGGTTAGAACGGTGCTCGGAAGACAAATGCTGAACCGGCCGGTGTGCGCACGTGCACACTGCCCGTTCAGCATTGCGGTCATCGGAAGCCCGCCCCTTAGGGGGGCGGGCTTGCGATGATCGAGAGTGCGATCTGCCTGTCCAAGATAGGCAGATCGTACGTTTTTTTAATCCCTGTACAACCATCGCAAGACTAAGGTCTTGCGATGGTTGTAGAGTGTATGGCCACCTTTAGACAGACCAACCACTACCACCAGTTTATCTTATAAAACGTCTATGCGATAAGTCAGTGTTGGAACAACTAAAATAAACAATTTATAACAATACAAATCTGTGTATATAACAATGTATACAGTAATAGTAACATAACAGCTGCATGCTAAAAGGCCGAGATGAAAGTTAGAGGTCAATTTGCAATTTGCACTTGTAATATATAACCGACCCAGGTTAACAGCAGTAGATGTAATATAACTGTAACAATCATCTGTTAAAAGCCACTACTCCAGTCCAGTAGAAACTAATTGGTTCTCACTGAGTAAGGGGAAAAATGAAAAATCCAATGGTGCGTATACTACAAGTAAATCCAAAAAAATGTATTTTCTCTCCCGTTCATTGAAGGACACAGGGCAACAGATTGTAGATCCTGTATGGTAGGTATATCGCCACCTGCAGGAGTAGGACGCTAGGCACATAACAAAAAGACAAAAAACAGCCTAGGGGCGGCCCCTGCTGGTGGCCCAACCCCCCACCTGCTGACAAGTCCCCATTTTTTTGCCTAGCGTCAGGAGTAAGGATTCTTCTAGCAAGTGTCACCAGGGCGACATGCTGGATGGAGATGGATCCTTGTAGTCTCCCCTGGGTGGCCGTCGAGCGCATGCAGACTCTGCCACGGTGGGTCGGCTGTGACTTGTAGTCCCTATGGGTGCCTGCGGGTTCGTCCCGGGGGGTGCATATGACAGGGGGTCCTGGCCCGCCTGTCAGAGCACTCCCTGCAGGCTGGCGGCGCCGCGTCTGTGGTCGGGGGTGCTTGCCTTTCGCTGCTTCCCTGCACGCCTGGGCCTGGTAAGTATCTGCTGTGCCTGTGCTGTGGGAACCGGCTCTCAGGTAAGCTGGCTGCACTGGGTCTGTCCCAGCTGCAGCTTTTCAGCTCCCCCTCCCTCTCCCTCATGGGGCCTGGATGCTTGCCTGGGCAGCGGGGGCTGCCCTGGCCAGCGGTGTGCCTGGGTGTGAGCACTGTAGAGAGGCTTGGGTCGGCTGAGGGTGTCAGTTTGGACCGCCGGCGCAGCCGCGGGTGCCGCGGTCCGTGCGGCGGCCACGGCCACTACTCGAGGCCCAGGTCTCGTTTGCGGCCTCCAGGCGGCTCCACGGCCGCCATCTTGGATCAGGGCAATATGCCCTTCCTCCTGTGTCCCTACGTCCCAGGGCTCCTGCCCTGGCCAGCGGTGTGCCTGGTTTAGGTCGGCTATGGGTGTCTACTTAGCCCAGGGGTGCCGCGGTCCGTGCCGCGGCCGCTACTCAAGGCCCCGGTCTCGTTTGCGGCCTCCAGGTGGATCCGCGGCCGCCATCTTGGAACAGGGCAAAATGCCCTTTCTCCGCTATCACCTCCTCCCAGGGCTCCTTTCAACCCCAGATGGATGGGTGATCGATTTACCCCTTCCCTCCACTTTACCTGTTACCTTGGCTTCTGCAACGGATCGCGGCCGAAGGCTTCCTCGTGGCTCCGAGTTGGCCTCGGAGGGCGTGGTACGCGGATGTGGTTGTGCTGTTGATGGCCGCTCCTTGGCGGCAGCCCCTGCGTCCGGACCTTCTGTCCAAGGGGCCTGTGTTCCATCCTTCTTTATCGATGCTGGCTTTGACCGCGTGGCGGTTGAGGGCCGGGTCCTGGGGGACCAAGGGTTGTCTGATGCGGTCGTCTCCACGATGCTTGGAGTACGCAAAGCGGTCTCTGGGAGGATTTTCCTTCGCACGTGGCGGGCCTATTTTGTCTGGTGCGAGGCGGTGGCCTGGTCTCTGAGATTGTTTTCCATCAGCAACATTCTTGCCTTTTTTGCAATGCGGTGTGGCTCAAGGGTTGGCATTGAGCACGTTGAAGGGGCTGATTCTGCCTTGACTGTTCTTTTCTAACGGCCCTTGGCGTCTAATGCTCTGGTTCGCACCTTTTTGTTCAGGGGGTTGCGCGTATTGCTCCTCCTGTCCGCTTGCTTTTGGCACCGTGGGATCTGAACCTGGTGCTTTCGGTGCTGCAGGAATCCCCCTTTGAGCCTATTCGGGAGATTCCGTTTTTGTACTTGTCCCAAAAGAGTGGCTTTTTTGGTGGCCGTCACTTCCGTTCGGTGGGTGTTTGCATTGGCTGCCTTGTCCTGCAAGTCGCCTTTTCTGGTCCTTCATGGGGTCAAGGCTGTTCTCTGTCCTCGACTGGCCTTCCTGTCTTAGGTCGTGTCGGTTTTTCATATGTATGAAGACATTTTTCTACCTTCCTTGTGCCCTTATCCTGTCCGCAGGAAAGGGGAGGGCGCTACATTGCCTGGATGTGGTGTGCGCTCTTCGTGTCCACTTGGGAGCTACTGCTTCTTTCCGTGAGACGGTTTCCCTGTTTCCTGTTTGTGCTCACGGGGGGCCCTCGTGGGGGCCGGGCCGCATCGGCGGCTACCATTCACGATGGATTTGTGATGTGGTTGTTCAGGCGTATGCCGTTGGGGGGCGTGAGCCCCCTTTCCCTGTCACTGCCCAGTCTACTAGGGCTGTTGGAGCTTCCTGGGCTTTTCGCCATGGGGCTTCTGTTTCTCAGGTTTGCAAGGCCGCTGCCTGGCCTTCTGTTCACGCCTTTGTCTAGTTCTACAAGGTGAATGTTTTAGCATCGGCGGATGCTGGTTTGGGGCGCAAGGTTTTGCAGGCGGCTCTTTGGGTGCTTCTTGGGTTGTTTGTGTTTGCCCATCCCTCATTGAGTTACTGCTTGGTGACGTCCCTACCATACAGGATCTACGATCTGTTGCCCTGTGTCCTTCAATGAACGGGAGAGAAAATAGGATTTTTGTACTCACCGTAAAATCCTTTTCTCTCCGTTCATTGAAGGACACAGGTCCCGCCCTCTTTTTATGGGGGTGCACTCCTAACTGCTTGTTACTAACTGGAGACTTGTCAGCAGGTGGGGGGTTGGGCCACCAGCAGGGGCCGCCCCTAGGCTGTTTTTTGTCTTTTTGTTATGTGCCTAGCGTCCTACTCCTGCAGGTGGCGATATACCTACCATACAGGATCTACGATCTGTTGCCCTGTGTCTGTTGCCTGTGTCCCTCAATGAACGGAGAGAAAAGGATTTTACGGTGAGTACAAAATCCTATTTTTAAAAATGCATAAAATGTGGGCTGAACATATACATAAAAGAAATGCACATTACTGGAAACGCAGCAGGGGTTTGTTCTTTGCCTATATATCTTGTATCCTTCTTTCTCATCTTAGAAGATGGGAGATATGTATAAATAATACTGAAGCAATGTCATCATGGTGACATTTGTTTCTATTGGACTGGAATAGCAGTTTTTAACTTATGACAGAGTTATATTGCATCTACTGCTGCTAACATAGGTCAGTTATATAATATACAAGAGTTGCCATCGTGTTTCTGAGGTGATGGTTATGTTTACACTGTGGTATCTTATAAAACGCCACAGTCTAGGCGGCAGGTAAACCTCATCCATGACTCTGTACTTGACCCAAAGGGGATGTTTGTCATATACCTCCCCCCCACCCCCCTCTTATTCAACCTGTGGAATTGAACACTAGCTACCAGACAAGAGAAGGCATCTGCATCTTTCTG
The DNA here is from genome assembly GCF_000935625.1 of Nanorana parkeri. Classification (NCBI taxonomy): domain Eukaryota; kingdom Metazoa; phylum Chordata; class Amphibia; order Anura; family Dicroglossidae; genus Nanorana; species Nanorana parkeri. The sequence continues at coordinate 199,017 of NW_017307018.1, read as the reverse complement.
AGGAAAGCCCACCCAATGCTCAACATTGAAAGAGAAATCTTGGAGAGACAGTAACCAGTAGGTTTCATTCTTTCCCTCAGGGCATCTATTGTAGAGGCTTTCAACTCACACTACCAGATGCTCTTCTCCACTCACCATCTGTAACAAAACAAACCCCAGACCGACACAGGAAACATCGGGCTAGACCTAGAACTCTTTTTAAAAGTCTGGTGCAACCAGAACTGGCCCTTGACAAAGGGCCTGTTTCACTCTGCAACAGGACTGCAGTTACTCAATGTAGCATTTTTAAGGTGGTAAAATTTGCATGAACCATCTATAGTATACTACAATGCCCAGGAAGGTTCTAACCTGCTTCCTGCTCACAGAGGCTTGGGGATAAGGACTATTGGGCTACACCATTCAGTTTTGGCCTCTTCAAATACCCAAAGGTCTAACATACTACTCTCCTCAGCTAGAGCCTATCTGCTGGATTCTGGAATACAACAGGGCTTAAGCCAAACCTGAATCTTAGGGTCCATGAAAATGTCATATTTAACTGTACATCAGAAGAGAACCTCTTGCATCGAGCCAACTCAGTAACTATTTTTGTCTGCTGCACTTGCAAAGACTATAAGCTCATGGTCACTTCAGCAAACATGAATATCTGCACAGGTGATGCCTGATACATAGCCTATTTGTGAATAGATGTGATCTGTGGCTATTAAGCCATCCACAAGATCTTTAAAACATATGGCCAGTGTGCCCCCTACATTCCATCCCCTGTCACTGTTGCCCCAGTTGGCTGCTACTGAGACTGGCTTCCTGATTATCTCTATATCGGCTTTCATTCAGGATACCAAGTAGCGAGATCAGTAAACATAGCTTTCATGTTTACTGATCTCCTTCAGTGTTTGTGAATTAAAGCAGAATTTAGCCTTTTTGAGTATAGTGTACTTCAGAGTGGCAGCAGAGAAGGAGATGAGTACTCTGTGTCTACCTTATGGAAAACAAAAAAAAAAGCAACGCCCCCCCCCCACACACACATTACACCCACACACAAATAACATACATTATGATGCACCATTGAACACGCTCTGCAATTACTTATTGCAAGGCATTGCTGTGCTTGTTTTTTCCTGTTTTAACTTTATTTACATGACAGTTTATGTCACTCAATGCATGGCAGCATTGCAATAACAATGAAGCGTGAACAATTCCCGTGCAAGGCTTTTTGCCTTGTCGTACCGTTGGGCAACGCTGCTCAACGACATTTTGAATGGGCTGCTAATGCACCACAGTTTTTGTGTTCCAGTTTTGTGTGGGGTTTTTTAAACCTTTCTATCAACCCATCGTTTTGAGAATGGTAGACTGAAGTATGCAACTGCTTATTGTTCAGCAATTTTCGGTACTTTTTTCATTTTATAGTAAAAAATAAAAACCACAGTGGTGATTAAATACCACCAAAAGAAAGCTCTATCTGTCCCCCAAAAAATGGTACAAAATGTGTTTCAGTACAGCGTTGCATGACGGAATAAATGTCAAAGTACTGCAGCGCTGAATACTGAAAAATGGCCTGGACAGGAAGGGGGTTTAACACCCTGGTCTTCAAGTGGTTAAAACAACCTCAATAAATATTGCTCGTCTCAACGGATGTTCATCTGGTGGTTTTAGATGGATTTTATCAGAATAAAATATATTAAATTAACTCTGCATGTCCTCTTGCTGCGGGCATTGTGTGGAGGAACATTTATTGTGGATGGAAGGTGTAGGAGTTATTACTATCAGCATGAACTAAAGGTAAGCCCTTAGATCTGTATGCTAGAAAGTTCAAGAGAAACTTTTTAATTGTTTGACTTTTGTGAATGTGAATATTTTACTATGTATATAAAATATATGTCTACCAAGGACACTTTCAAAAAGTATCTGATGAAAAAACACTTTGTAGCTTACCCACATTCTTGCTTGTAACCAGTTTCCTTTTAGAAACGCTTTAGAGATTGCTAACCCGCCCCATACACATAAATGTTATATATAGTTTACAGACCGCAGATTGATTTTTATGGGTCACAAATTTCCATTCTGACCTAGAGGAAACACGGCTAGGTGTAATGCTCTAATGCTATCAGATGAAGAAAGACATTTAATTTTACATGGTGCTATGAAATAAACATTATAGCAGATGAGTTGTTCTCTTATAGCCAGACTATGGTCATTTTTTGATTTGGCATGGCTGCTCCCAGTAAATATTATATTGAAGGGTGTTAGAGGTTACTTCAGGGTTTTTTAGCCTATTATTAAGGTAAGGACATAGAATTAACCCTATGGTTATAGTTTTGGGGATTGGTTAAGTGTCAACAGTTGAACACAGCCAAACATACAGATGAAATACCTATAAGTGGCTTGTTTTACCTGCCAAAGGATTTGTATTTCTGTCCAGCCATACCTGAAATTTACACCTCACGCAGCAAAGCCAGTTGGATGACATCACTGACAGTTATGGAATACACTGGTGTGCCCTCTACTCTCATCCTTCTTTTTGTTTGGAAAGTGAAAAAGTAGCAGTAGGCTGATGAGGTAATCTATGTGCTCTTTCCTCCTAGCAGCATGTTTCTTGTCAACACATTTGCATGCAACAGACTCATTAGCTCTTGATCCTACCCTCTGCCAGTCTGAGTGCTGCTCTATAAGGGTCACAAGAGACTGATACCAAACCAAATCAAATTCAGGCAAACTAGTTGCATTAAATTTTTTTTAGATTTGCCTGGAGTTCAGCTTTAAGTATTAGGTGAATGTGGGCTGAACTAAACCATTTCCAAGCATGGGTGTCTCTAGTGTCAAGCACCTGGGGAATCTGCACCAAGCCTCTTCCCAGGTGCCCAACATTGCTCACATACCCGACTCCCAGCAGAGCCACCATTCAGTCCTCCTGCAGCTCTGCAAAAGCTGCTTCATGTGCCAGGACCTGATAAATCACCTTGTCAATTATTAAAGATAGCCATACATGAGTAGCTTCAGCCCACAGCCTAAACTAGGGAAAATCACTTGATTCCCCTATCCATGCTAAAGAGCATGGATGGAAAAATCTCCAGTGCTGACTATTGTATTCAGGCAGACGAGACAACTGGCTTGGATTGCCTGCAGTCACTGATTGTATTTTCCACCTGGCTCAGTGGATTTTCAATGCCACAGCATAGATTTATGTTGATTCAGTCGGAATCCTTCTGCCTTCAGTCAGCAGGAAGTGATCAGAGGCAGTGGCAATTCTCCATTCACCAGCAGCAATGGGATACTTCTCCACTCACTAGCAGCAATGGGACACTTCTCCACTGACCAGCAGCAAGGGAGGCACTTCTCCACTGACTAGCATCAAGGAGGGCACTTCTCCACTGACCAGCATCAAGGAGGGCACTTCTCCACTGACTAGCATCAAGGAGGGCACTTCTCCACTGACCAGCAGCAAGGGGGGCACTTCTCCACTGACCAGCAGCAAGGGGGACACTTCTCCACTGACCAGCAGCAAGGGGGGAACTTCTTCACTGACTAGCAGCAAGGAGGGTAGACATGTGCCATTCGTTTCGCTCCGAAACAAAATTCGGATGTATCTGAATTCCGAATTACAACTAAAACGAATACAAATGAATCCGAATTCCCGATTTCCGAAATTTCGTTCGAATTTTGTTAGCGGTAGTCCGGTCGAATTTTAATTTTTGGACGAAATTTCGTTGCAGTAAAATGACATAAGGAAAAAAAACATCAACATTTTTTTTTGTTTAGCTTGCAGAAGATGAAAAAAAAAGTGTGAGGTTCCCCCCCAATTCTTACCAGACCCTTTAGGTCTGGTAGGAATGTTAGGAGGGACCCCCTCAAGTTAAAAAACAAAAAAAGACCCTTTAGGTCTGGTAGGCATTTTAAGGGGTAGCCCCAGCCAAAAAAAAGGGGAAAAAACGTGGGGTCCCCCCTAACAGTCCTACCAGACCCTTCTCCACTGATCATAAGCAATGGGACACTTCTCCACTGACCGGCTGCAATGAGACATGATCATAAGCAATGAGACACTTCTCCACTGACCAGCTGCAATGGGACACTTCTCCACTGACCAGCTGCAATGAGACACTTCTCCACTGACCAGCTGCAATGGGACACCTCCACTGACCAGCTGCAATGAGACACTTCTCCACTGACCAACTGCAATGGGACACTTCTCCACTGACCAGCTGCAATGAGACACTTCTCCACTGACCAGCTGCAATGGGACACTTCTCCACTGACCAGCTGCAATGGGACACTTCTCCACTGATCATAAGCAACGGGACACTTCTCCACTGATCATAAGCAATGAGACACTTCTCCACTGACCAGCTGCAATGAGACACTTCTCCACTGACCAGCTGCAATGGGACACTTCTCCACTGACCAGCTGCAATGGGACACTTCTCCACTGATCATAAGCAACGGGACACTTCTCCACTGACCAGCTGCAATGGGACACTTCTCCACTGACCAGCTGCAACGGGACACTTCTCCACTGATCATAAGCAATGGGACACTTCTCCACTGATCATAAGCAATGGGACACTTCTCCACTTTCGAATTCAAACTTTTTTCATGCTCTAAAGTTTGAATTCGAACCGAACACGGGGGTGTTTGGCCCATCACTACTCAACAGTTACTAGTTTTACTGACATTCTACTTTAAGGGAAGCTCAGACAAAATGTAAGCTCTACGTGTGCAGAAAAGCATACTGCATGTAATGGAAGATTTACATTTGTTCAATAATGACCCTTTGACCTGTGGTTTATATGTGTCTTTGAGACTGCCAATTTGTATGTTAATTAAGGACACTATGGACACAAGGACTGTGGCACATATGTGCAGTGTATACATTGAATAAGCACAGGTTCTTTTCAGTCACCCACATTTTAAGCCACTCCAACTTTTAGGTGCATCCGTCCATACCCAACATTTACTGTGGCACCATAGAATTAATTTTCCCAATGTACCCTAAGGTGCTCCAGGTCTTTGAAAGTCCTGGCAATGCCCCTATTTCCAAGGTAATAACAGGACTGAAGTGCTGTACCTTATGGTGCGTGCAAGAACCTATGTTAGTCTTCATCATGGAGCCCTTTGGTTCCTAGACCCAGCCAGTACATGGGGTCCCAACTTCTGCTTAAGTCAAGACCAAAAAAGAACTCTGTGGATAAATTCGTACGAATTTCGATTCGTAACTAAACGAATCGCACATGTCTAGTGGAAAATTATTATTAACCATTGCAGTGGGGCTACTCCCACACTGCAAGTGTTAACTGCTCATCTTGGTCTAGGGAGGAAAAAACAAAGATAAACTCATCCGATCCTTGGAGCCATCTAGCTGTATCACCGCTCCCTCCTGCCTGTCTCCTCCTCTAGGACAGCGATGGAATGACCCTCGGAGTCCTCATGTCCTATACACTGTGTATAGAACGTGATGATTTGCAGGACCTAAGACTGCTACAGAAGAGGGGGAGGGACTGGTTTAAGAGCAAGCCGGCTCAGCGGATCAGGAAAGTATAACTTTTATTTTCCTCCCTAGGGACAAACAACAGGTGGTATCCCAACTGCAAGGGTTAATCATTTTCCCTGGTGTTCTTCTTTAAAGTAGAACTACAAGGTGAGTGAAAATCACTCATCCTCATAGTTTGAGCCAACGTGTGACATTGAAACACTTACCCCATATTTCTCTTTTAAGTCTTTCACCCTCTAATTCAGCTGTCAAATGCCAGAGCTAGTAGTGTTGAATTAAGTTCTTGCCTTTTGCCAGTAGAATTATCTAAACTATGTACAAAAACAAAAATATCCCAGCACACTCACCATCCAGCCTGTAGAAAATTACACTAGTGTTAAAAACAGAGGTTTTAGTTGCACATCTTTAGCAAAATATGTGGAAGCCACACTGCCTCGTCAAGGCCCCTCTGTGTAGTGTGGTCCTAAGTCTAATCTATCTTGCAATACAGAGCTCTTCTTTAAATGTGACTGGTGTAGATTTGCTGTCATTATGTTTATGAAATAGACACTTCAAGCCATTGGAACTCCTTTTGCCCACCTATTAAATATTTTATTTTTCTGTGCAGGAAGCCTTTGGATTTATTGGTGTCCTCCATTCTCTGGGGTTAAAGTTATTTTGCTTCCTGACATATTTCTGAACTCTGATTATATGGATTTGTAGATAGGTAATGAACGCAGATCTGGGGAAGAAAGCAAGAGTTGTCTCAATGTTTGACATTTTCACAATTTAGGGTGAAGGGGCTGTTTACAGCATGGACTAATCCTGTAACCCTAACCATTTTTTTGTGGTGATGTGGCACACCTGTTGGCACATGAGTGCATGAGGAAGCCGGCTCCATGCTCCCTCATCATGAGGTGACGAGGGAGCATAAAGCCGGCTTCCCGACCAATCAGAAAGCAGGGCGCCGCATCATTACACGGCGCCTGGCTTCCTGATTGGCCAGCTTCCGACCAATTAGGAAACTGGGCAGCGTGTAATGACGTGCTGCCCGGCTTCCTGATACCAGAAGTATCAGGCTAGGCATCGGAGTATTTGAGTGAGTGCTCGCCCAAATACTCGCCATCAGCACCAATACTGATACTAGTATTCTGTGCATCCCTAGTTATAACCCTTGTCAGCTTTTTTTGTACCACCTGTGCCCCACTGGGGTGATTTCCTTTCACAACAGCCACAACAGGAAGTGAGAGAAAAATCCCTCCAAAGTGAGGGAAATCCCTGGCCATCAGCATGGTCACCAGAATTAGCATCCCCATTGGAAGATTTCATATCTATTAATTTTCTAGTGACAACCCAAAATTTAGGATTTTCTTTCAATCTTTACTTTCATTGATAACTCTCACCAGGACATATGGAGATATGAATCACCCTAACGGAGACAAAAACCTCACAGATGCTCGTATCCCTTTCCACTCTATCTAAAACTAACAAAAACATTTTGACTTCAGTTGGACTTTAAAATATGTAGATGCTACTTTCTATCCTGATAGAATATGTCGGTGTGTGGAGGGGGCACTCCACAATGCTACATGCTGTGGACCCACAAATGGGATTTCCAGTTGCAAATCAAGAACCTAGTTTGCCACTTTTTTTGAGACTAGAAAACTCATCACAGTAGTTGGAGGAAGACTACAGAAACTACAGAAAGCACTGGAGACTACAGAGTATAGCTCTGTTGATTTGTATTGAGGGGCAGATTTCCATCTCTGGAGCCCGTAAGCATTTGACCTTTGGAATGCAAAACAACAACATTTCTGCTCGGTTCACCTCCTCTAAACAGAATATTTTCATATTTTACTGCTCGTAACCTGGCTTAAAATATTGCAACAATGTGTAAAAAAGCCCATATAAAATGACTGTATCTCTACTGATGATGGGGAAAGAATGCGTGACCCATGATTATAAAGAAAAGCTGCCTCTTTAGCTCTGGAACTGAAGGGCTGCTGTACGGGCTATTCGCAGTAGCCGGTACAGCGGCCAAGCGGCTAAGCTGAGCCGAAGGCATTAGCTTTGGCTCGACTGAGTGTCAGCTGAAGCTGGGCGAACAGCCTGCCGAAGGCTGGGCTTTCACCCTTCAAATGACAGCTGGACGGAGCCAGCCGTGATGTCACGGCTGACTCCGCCCAGTTGTAATGACAGATCAGCATTCCCAAATGACCTGGGCACTCTAAACTGTCATCAAACAATAACAACAGGGGGCGGAGCCGGCCGTGACGCTAAGGTCGTCTTCGCCCAGTTGTTATTCATTGGCCGGGACCTGCTAGAAGACTCTCCGGCCAATAGGAAACAGTTGGGCGGAGCTAGCTGTCTCTGCTAGCTCCGACCCAATTGTTTTTTTTATCGTTTTTTTTAAAAGATGTTTATTTCTTTCTTTTTACAATTTATTGACATTTTAAAAATATTTTTTCAACTTTTTTTTGAGACTCTTTTCATTGATTTGCTATCCTGCTCGGTACCACCGAAGTGCAGCCGTGGTACGGCTGATTTCAGTCGATGTACGGCTGAGATAACTCGTATTGAGCCGGAGTGAATAGCCGAACGTTGTTCGACTCACTTTCTCTTCGCCTGGGTTATTCACTCAGCTGCCTTAGGCAGCTTTGTAAATAACCCCTTTAGATTTAATTAACACTTGTCACTTGCGTTTTTATGCAGAGATCTGTCTGCAAAATCTGTCAGGCTAGATGCTTTGTTTATGTTTTAGATCAGGGGTAGCCAAACTCTGGCCCCCCAGCTGTGACTGAACTACAAATCCCATGAGGCAATGCAAGATTCTCACAGCCACAGACATGACTCCCGGAGAGAGATGCATCATGGGATTTGTAGTTTCACCACAGCTGGAGGGCTGGAGTTTGGCTGCCCCTGTTTTAGATGCTTAAAATTGTGCACGTTTCCATGCATTTACACGCATATATCGTTAGATGCATCTGTCCTTTGTCCACTGAAACAGTCCATTGGAGTAGCCAATGAGATTTCTGCAAATAAAGCCTGTGACACACTACATGCGAAGCCGTGAGCAGTAGCTGTAGCTGCAAAACAGAAAAAATGTTCACCAGCACTCCAGGTTTTCATCAAAACGAAATCCATTTTATTCATTCTTGCAGGTCATATCACCATGCGTGGCAACGTTTCGGAACCTGTCCAGTCCCTTCATCACTTTTGTTTGTCTGATGAAGGGACCGGACAGGTTCCAGAACGTTGCCACGCATGGATATATGACCTGCCAGGATGAATAAAAGGATTTTATTTTGACGAAAACTTTACTTGTCAGCGTCAGCCTGGCCCCGCCTCCCCCCCCCCCCCCCCCCACACACACACACACATTATATGGGGCTTCTCGGTCAGGAGTGCGGTGGGACTCTCTATTTAGCTCTAGTAGCTGAGCGCAGCAAGATGAAAGACTTAATCTTCAGCCAATCAGATCACGTGTAAGAATTCAATGGGGTTTATGTCATGACACGCAGGTTTATACGCGTGAGCCGATTGGCTGAAGATGACATTTTCCATCTTGGCATGCTCAGCTATACGAATTCTTGCGAGCTGATGCTCACAAGAGGAATTGCAAGACACGCTGCACACGAAGGTCCATACGCTGCCACTTCCCTTTGCTCCATATGGCTTCTCATGCAGTGTGTTACAGCCTTTAATGTCTTGTGGTTACATGCGTTTGTGCATTCACATGTGTTTACATGCATTTCTGTGCATTTAGAAATTAAAATCAATCCCCGGACGCACCTGACTTCTATTTTTTCGAAGGACAGCTAAACTGACTGCGGATAAAAGCATCTAAACATAAAGTGTGAGTAGATCCATTGGAAATCATTAGATGCATATACATACATCTAGAAAACAATTTTAAATGCATCTAAACGCACCTTATCACACCTTGTGTGTATGTAGCCTAATATTACATTTAGTCGGACATCCTGCAGCACTTATCAGCTTAGTCTTGGTATTCCGGTAGTCCAGCTTCAAGCTGTAACGTCAACACAGTAAAGATCTTAGAAAATATAGCCATAGTGCATCTTTGTAGTACAGCTGGGGACAGGAACACAGAAGTACATCCCCATCAAATGTTTATTTAAGGGGTCCTTTCCCATTGTGTTCTTCAAAAAAGGTTAACGGACGCGTTTCTCTTGCATCAATGACAATACAAAGAGAAATTATTTGCCTGTTTATCAGTAGCACCTCTCTACTTTTGTAGGAAGTGCAAAGACCTGTGCAAAGTATGGCCAGGGAACCCACACACTCTTTCTGTGACCAGGCTCCAGAGCCCTCGCTACACTGAAATCCACCTTCCTGCCTGTCCAGCTCTCTGCCTCCCTCTGAAGCCTTTCATAACAAAACAATATCCACAGCCTGGGTGGCAGCTATATACCAGAGGTGGTGAACCTCCAGCTGTGGTGAATCTACAAATCCCGTGATGCATCTGTCTCTGGGAGTAATGCCTGTGGCTGTGAGTCTTGCAATTGTCTCATGGGATTTGTAGTTTCACCACAGCTGGAGGGTGGGAGGTTCCACAACCCGGCCCTCCTGTGATGGATAGGGTCCATTGTGGCTATTCATCACAGTATATTTAGCATAGGTCTGTTTAAGCTTTTGGTCACTAATTTGTTCTAGTTATTTCAATACGTGTTGGCTGCCTTGTGTGTAACCTAAATATGAACTTTTCAAATAAATGTTATTACATATTCCTGGAATGTGATAAACTGTATTTGAAAGTACAAATAGTGATGTTGCTCCTATCTGATCTTGTTGCATTCCTTTAATCATTTACTGAACAGTTTCTCCACAGAAATATTTGAAGCTAAATTTTGCCAGAGTGCTGTAACTGTGGGTCTTTTTTTTTAAACTGGAGATGTTCCACTTGCACGAAAGGTTAAAATAACCGCCAAAAACACAATCAAAAAAGGTTGTAGCAACCTATTGACCTCACGGGGGGCAGGGAGGTGACATGGAAGATGTCTAGTCTGCCTAAAGAGGATGAGGATACGTACAAAACCATCACCATCATACCCAGAGCATTAGGAGTGGTGTACCGCTTTTTGGGGTTTGGTCTCAAATAGGGATGCACCGATACTACTATCAGTATCGGTGCTGATACTGAGTATTTCAGCGAGTACTCATACTGGCCCAAATGCTCTTGATGTCTATCCCGATACCGGAACTTCCAGCATCAGGAAGCCAGGCGGCGACTCATTATCTGCTCTATGGCTTCTTAATTGGCGGGGAAGCTGGCTCCATGCTCCCTCGTCACCAGGTAGCATGGAGCTGGTTTACCAGCCAATCAGGAAGCCGGGGGTGGGTAATGACTCACCCCCCAGCTTCCCGATTGGCCGGGAAGCTGGCTCCATGCTCCCTCCATGGCCTACAGTTAGCTTCTCCTGTAGCTTTCCCCTATAAGACTGCATGGGAAAAATGATTACAATAATTCAGCACAATAAGTACAAATAATATATATGGTTTGGGGGGTCTTTTACAAACGCTAGCAACGCAGCAGTTGAAAATCAAACCAATAGGAAAAAATTGCAGAAAATTCAAAAATGGCTTGGCCAGCTGATTTGAAAAATGTTCCGGAGGGCTTGGCAGCGAAAGGGTTAAAACAAACATGAAGTACTTGCTGAATAAACATTATATATGGTACTTTCTTTTATGGTGGAACTTCTGGCAAATAAAATTATTTTACCTTTACCTAAACTGAATCTGCATGATTTTTTTTTTCTTGACTAACCCCCTTGAAAGTTGTGCTTCACAGGTTTTACTGGCTAGTTCTAATTCTGAAAACCTGTTGACCACCTCCTTGCTTTGTCCCCTTGAGCCAGATGATCGGTTTCATTATTGTCCATTTGTAGTGCTTATGGGACAGCTATCACCCCTGCCTCAGTGCAGGGATGTGCGGTCAGGGGAGGCAGAGCCTCATCTAGTACTATGGAGTAAAAATCTGTCAGCTTCAAATCTGAAGCAGACAGCTTTTTCTTCATTCAGATCGGCTTCTTGCGGGTTGCACAGCAAGGAAAGCCTCCCCACTGTGTAACCTGTCACGGATGGAGCGCTCCCTGTTAATTACAGGTGGCGCTGCATCAGGCTTTTGACAGCTAAGTTAGGTTACACAGCAGCGGGCTTCTCCACTTCTTTGTGTAACCTAACATAGTGAAGCAAGAGCTGCAACAGCCTCTACTTGGTGTTAGAGGCTTGAGCTCTGTGGATGGCTTGGACCAATGGCAAAGCACTATTGGTCCAAGCTGTCTAATAAAAAAGCTAAATAAAAAAAACAGTGAGGACATCGCTCTCGATGCCTCATTGGTGACGAGCAAGTGAGGGAAAGGAAGGCTCCTCCCTTCTCTGTCCTCCCTCCCTCCTCCACACAGCTCTGTGACTGGGTTGGGTGGAGGCAGGCTAGGGGTGCGGCTGGGACGGGCAGCGGAAATGCCTCACCGAGAACGAACTTCACTGCACATTACTGCCTGCAGTTGCTACTAATCTCCTTGGTCTTTCCCATGCCCACCTTCATCAGTGGATTGGCAGCCTATGTCTTTCATCAGCCTACAGCTATTAATTAAAGTCCCAAAGAATCATGTTAGTTTTGTGAGGTGCACCTAACAACCATGGGATTTGACATAGGGCACCTCACACATGCCTCCTGCTTTTCCATTGCGATGGAAACTTTGTTTAAAAAATTGAGCTACTTCTGGAATTCATCTTTAAAGGTAACTATGGTCAAAAACTAAAAATAAATGCATATTCCTATATTGAATTTCATAAGTTCTATTTCACTCCAAATGCCCATAGAAGTTTGCAATCTTAGTTATTACACAGCACGGCAGCGGGCTTCCCCACTTCTACACTTGCCCATAAATACACTTCCTTAAAGTAGAAACTCCAGGCTAAAATGTTATAAATCCTTGCCGTAGGACTACCCCCGCGCTGCAAGGGTTATCCACAGAGCTAGCTTGCTGTTAGACCGCTCCTTCCAGGCTCCTCCGCTGCAGTGATAGTATGTTCCTAGGCGTCCTCATGTCTAATATATTGGAACGTGATGACTCGAGGATCCTTAGACCACTGCAGTGTAGGGGAAGAGACTCTGGAAGGAGGGATCTAACAGCAAGCCAGCTCTGGGGATTGGGTGTGTATAACTTTTTCTTTTCAGCCCTAGACACAAACAAGCAGTTAACCCCTACAGTGCAGGGGTAATGCCACTGAATGGGTCAATATTACTTTTGCCCGCAGTTCGCTTTAATGCACTGACGCAACTTCCCTCTGTCCTGTGAATATTTACATCCTTGTGCAAAAATTCCCAGAGAGCCTGCCTTCTAAACTACAACATAACGTCTGATCAATGTAACATTATCATTGCTTGTTGGAAGCAATGTGGTCTTAATTAATCTAGATTGCATCACGTCAAGCAGCAGGAGAAGATCTGCAAACCACACAGGGAATCCAGGAAGTTGTTGAAAGTGATGGGCAGACAGACTACATAAATAGGGATTTTTTTTCAAGTAAGCTTTGATTGTATTATCAAAAACAACTCTATTTTGTATTCCTATTACAATGCTGATGTTATAACAGGATTGTACAGTGCATGCTGGGACGTTGGAACTCCTTTAAAGAGTTTAGTTCAAAATAGCTTTTTGTTTCAGAAACCTGTTCACTGAACAGTGACAATAAATAGACACGTTTTCTTTTTTGAACTTTTTAATGAGGTAACAATTGTATTCCATCATATAGTAATAAGATCTAAACATTGTTCTAAGGCACTTGAAAGTGTGCACAGCATTGAACTCTACAATATAGTAAGACTGTATACAGAGCACATCTGTGATTGTTAATATAGTATATAACACAAAATAAAGTTATGACAGTAGGGAATATAAAAAAAAATAATACATTTTTATCTTTTCGATTATATCAGTGGAAAATATATATTATATAATACATATATGCATATTGCGTTACAATACACATTAAGAACGATTGTCCTTTAGGTTTTAACCAGTGTACATTTCCAGTTATTTACAGTTCACAGAAAATACTCCTGCATCCTACATACAGCAAAAGGTCACTAATCACTATAAATCAAAATATATCTCCGTCTACCAATTACAGCTGCCACGCTAAGTATATTCATCACGTCCACAAAGAAATCACAAGATACTCCCCTGTATACATGGTTCATTTAAGGCAAATATATATATATATATTTAATTATTTATATGTAATGCTATACAATTCATTGTGGACATCTACATATAGGTATATAAAAATCCCCTTAAAAGAAACAATAAGCATGTTTAGCTATTGAAGCCAAATCTACTTGTTGATCCATCGAGAAATTTGAAGCAATAATTTGAATGTTGATAAAGTTTCTATGCGAAAGTGAATTCACAGGGTTGGACTGGTTTAATAAGCTTGAGTCCCATGCTCTTCTTTACGTTGCCAATTATTCAGCTTAAACTGCTATTAATGCAGCTAAGGAAAGTCACAGCCCTGCCAGAGGGTTTGCTTGAGACTCCCATGTTGTACAAGAAATAGAATGTGGGAGAAATTGCTGCTGCTGACAAGGTGGCATAAGACTAGTGTTAGAGGAGAGACCAGGGCAAGTAAATGTAGTGTAAGAATTTACATATCAGATCAGAAGCCAAAGCTGAATTTCCAATATTTTAGATGAGATTGGACAAAGTGATTAAAGTGACACCAAACTCAGAAGTTAAAGTGATATTAAACCCTCAGATTTTTTAACATAAAACAATACTGTAATGTGTGCCTTACTGTAATCCATGGTAGTTTCCCTTCTCTTTGCTGCTCTTCCTTTTAAATCTGTATCTGTTCTCATGCTGTGCAGAACTTCTGTTTTGCAGCAGACTGCCTTGTCTCAGGAATGGATACACGGTGTCTGTGTATAGGTTTGTATAGGCTTGTAACCTGAGCCAGCACTACCTGAGGCCCTGAGCTGAAAAGGGAAGTTCTCCCCCAGCATGAGAAGACATGAGGATTTAAAAGGAAGAGCAGCAAAGAGAAGGGAAACAACCATGGATTACAGTAAGGCACACATTACTGTATTGGTTTATGTTAAAAAATCTGAGGGTTTAATGTCACTTTAAGCCTTTAAAATGCATTCAAGAACCATAACTATTAACAAAAATGTATCTTATTTGTGTATGATTAGGCTGTAGATCCTCAAATAATCTCTAAATTGGTGCTGACACTGTCCTTCCTTCTGGAGGGTGGCTACTTTTGTTCCCCATGGTCCCCGTGTGTGTTGTATAGTAGCCACTTCAAGCTTGCTCCCATGATTGACTACAATCTCAATACAAATTAGTAAACTAAACATGAGATAAGAGTCCATCAAAGGAGTGAGCTTGGAGCGGTGGCTACTTTACAGCACACACAGGGACCTTGGGGAAAAAAAGTAGCCACCCTCCAGAAGGATGGACAGTGTCAGCACCAATTCAGAGATGATTTGAGGATCTACAGCTGAGTGATACACAAATAAGATACATTTTTGCTAATAGGGTAGTTGAATGTATTTTAAGATTTACTCCTGAGTTTAGTGTGACTTTAAGGTAGACCTGGAATGAAGCATCCTTATCCCCCAATCAGTTTGAGACAAGTCAGTTTTGAAAGTTATATCACTTACACAAGGAAAATGATGATAGGTTCCTGTTAACAAAGGGTTATGACAGGTTCTAACAATTTTTCTAGCCTCACAGAAACATATCAGGATGAATCCATGTCAAACAGCCAGGCAGTTAAAATATTTGCCTAAGGCAAATTTGGGAAAATGGAATTACCAAAATCAACTGCCCCCTCTAAACACTAC
>NW_017307018.1:174373-183557 GCF_000935625.1 Nanorana parkeri | reverse complement strand
CCCCCCCCACCGCTGTTACCTTTAACTGAATGCTCTTCCCCTTTTCAAACACAACAGTACAGCCCTGCACTCTAAATTTCATTCACCTGACCACTATGCTAATTTGCCTGGGAAAGTGGAATTACCTTTTAATGTTTTTCGGTTTTAAAAGTCCGCTTTACTTTTGAAATCTATATCCTCACTCCTTGTCATAGATCCTATTTACTAAAACCACATAACACATGTTGTCCATAGCCTGGCTGATTTTGGAAAGATTTGACAAATATTTTTTAAATATTAATTTAACATAAACGGCATTACAGCATTTTATGTGTCCCAAGAAAATCACCAAAGAGAAATGAAATGAAAGATATTGCCAGAATGAAATTAAAGCATTTTGGCAATTTGTTGTCTGTAAAAAAGTACCTTAAGGTTGTAAATGGTTTCCCAGAAATGTTATCATAATAATTAATTGTTTAGCACACAAGTTACTTGTAAGTAAGGCAGCCTTAAGGTACTTAAGTCTAAAACACCCCATTGGCTAGCCAGACATCGGAACCTACAACCTGACCTACTTCTACCTGCCAACTGACATGCCCTTTATGTCCACATTCAGCTTTCGTTTTTCTTTTCAGTTTCAACAACTTTCATACATGGCTATTTAAACTCTCTTACTATCCCAAGTATGCATTTCTTAGCAGCTGTAAACATGCTTACAGCTTGAGCTGTGGAGACAAGATTGTATTAACAGATATGATGTTATAACATTTATAGTGAAGCTAAACAGCATATAACCCTGATCATAAATAGAATTGTTAGAAATAACCCCTATGTCCTGCCCAGTTGCTGGTCCTTTCTTTCTAGTTTTTCTTCTCTGTCAAGATTAAACAGCATGTTACTAAGAATTGGTAAACTGGCATTTTTAAAAACATCCCTTATGCCCTGGCACCCTGCTGGTCCTTTATGTCTCTTCCGTGTACAATCATATAATTATACAGTCATGATAAACAGCATGTGACTACTGTTGCCAATGGCAAGTGCAATTTTAAAATCACTGTAATCTTAATAATGAGTCAAACAACTTTAATCTGAGACATGGGTGAAATAGGACCTATGTTTTACTATTTTTTTATTTTAAGCATAAGATTTTAACATTTGTGGCATTGTTTAGAAACAAATACATTTTTAGTGGCCAGAGTTTTTTGATAGAGTCTTTCCCTTTTTTAAAAAAAAAATCACACATTCACAATGTGGTGTATACACTCTATACACTCATCATCTGTAATACGCTGAACAGTGAAATCTAGCACCAAGGGTAATACAACTCCATGTCATTGTGTGGTTGATGCATTATCACTGGTTGCCCTATGGTTGAAGAAGGGAGACGCCTGGAGTGGAAAAAGATTCTGCAAAGATGGTGCTTTTGGCAGTGGAGTGGCATTGGGGAGCACAGACATGTCATTGCAGGATAAGTTTGCCATCTACTTTAGATAAAATCTGCTAATCAAACACCTAGAGGGGAATTTATCAAAACTGGAGCAAACAAAATCTGGGAAATGTAAACTGAAACTTACATACCTGGTAACATACAGGGGTTGATTTACTAACCTTTTAAACACACCACGAACGTGTATACACCTCTGTAGTGTGTTCCCTCCCAGCATGATCTATGGGAGGAATCGAAACACCTTTGTAGTGTGTACACACCCAGCAGGTGTGTTGTGCAAAGCCCTGCAATGAATTGCAAGGTAATGTGGTGTAAATTAGCTCTATGTTATGTTGCTTGCGTTGATGAATGCAGGAATGTAAATGCATGAGCTAACCATTTTTGTCTAAACTGTGAAGCAGCATTATATATGCATCATGTGCATGATTTTTCCATATATGGCATTAGTGGAAATATGCTTTTAGAGACTTTTTGGTTGATAAATACGTTTTGCTGTGTGAAAATCACACACACCTGGTGTGTGTGTGTGTTTAGGTTAGTAAATCACCCCCACAGAGTCAATAAACGAAAGTAGAACTTTTTCTGAAAATGCCTGTGAATTGTATGATAATTTTGGCATACTAATAGTTGTCTAAGGATGTCATATTTAAATATTTCTATTGTAAGCTTTATGTTTTGTACAATATAATCTTACCTTTGTAGCCTGTAAAGACAGACCTATTTCTCTTTATTGCTCTAGTTATCCATTTTTTTACTTATAAACTATCAACATCACCACTCATTTTCAAGAATAATCTACTTTTTTATGGAAATACTATGAAGCCAATACCGATCTTTATTTTATTTTTTTATTACAAAATTGCTTAGGAATCTTTAAGAACAACCTTAGTTCTTAATCTTGGTGTGCCAAGAACAGAGGAGTAGTAATCATTCTTTGAAGATTACTGGTCCCTATGCCAAGAAGGAAATGCCTCTTTGCTTGATGCCAGCTAAAGGAAGCAGAATGTACTCTGTTTTTTAACATTCACAAAATAATGTTTTGAAGCAATGATTGTGTACATAGACTAAACATTGTTTAGGTAATCTTGTAAAATTACCAACATGCACACAGCCACTCATGAATAAGATACATTCTACACACCTTGACACAACTTTGTTGTTTTAAACTGTCCAAAAAAACAGATATTTCAATTTTTAATGAACATCGGTCGCATGAATGTTTTGATTGTTACATCTTTTAGGGGTCACAGCCGTTAGGGCTACCCACTAAAATTATTAGCTTAGACCTCCATCACAACGATTTCAAAGCCAAGGCATGAAGATCTAACTTTGTGCCTGCTTTCTCTGAATTCATCTGGAGTGAAACTATCTTGTAATGGCCAATGCAGGAAGGCAAACAGAACTTGTAGGCAGACATCTTGCCAACAAAGTCCTAAAAAAACATAAAAAGCTATCTAACAAACTGCCAGCCACCAAAAATCACATTTCACCAAAGTATCTTCAAATGACAAGACAATAGAAGCTGCATTTAAGCACATCCCATCAAACAGGCAATGGTACAGAAAGTCAGAAACATCTGCACCTTGACTAAAGTCTACATGCTATATTAAATGCTTACATTTTCAATACTCAAAACAAACTGCATATTTTAGAAATCATGCTGTGCAAGTATAGTGAATCTGTCACTGGTTTCATTACATCAATATGCTTACATACATAAATACATCAACCTATGAAGACACTCTAAACACCGGCTCAGATAGGACAGCAATTTTTTTCAAATAGGTATTTCAGTAAAAGTCAGTTGTGTAATGACTTCCATATTTCAGAATCTATTTTATAAAGTGATCTTTCGATAGTGATGAAATTTCATAGCATATATACCCTGTTTTATACCTTGTCATACTTTAGAATTTAAACCATCAAGGAAGATTGTCATGTTTTTTTCACGTGCGTTAATCTCTTAGAGAAGTTATTAAGACTTTTCCGCTGTCTGTAGAACACACAATCCATTTGCATATTGGTAATGCCAGTAATGTAGGCTACATGCCTCAGAACTTTCAGAATTTTGCTTTTACCATTTAAAATATTAAAACACAACTAACTACAATATCTTTATATACAATCTTATGATAGAAAATCAATTCTAATACTGATAATTTAGGCATTAGCATATTTTGTAAGACACAAATTGTACACTGTTAAAGCGTTGTGATCATGATTTGAGTTTGGCAGTAAACAGATAGTGGCCTTGTTTATAGCAAATGGCACTATTGTAAAGCTTTTTACAATAAAACAAAAAACCTCAAAGACATGTATTACTGCCTCATGCCTGTGACATGAACATATAAAAATTAGTTTATTGAATTAGACAATTTCCAAGATGATGTGCAAAGTATAGTGACTCATAGCAATAATTCAGAAAACATTTATCTGACTCTGCTATGGATTACTGAAAATACTTACTTCTTCTTGAGCTGTCTAATTCACAATCTACCACATTTCATTTACAATATCGAAGGTTCTTTAAGCTGAATGATAACATGGAACATACCTGCAATGTTTTAAAGCAGGCCTAAAATACTTAGAAAAGTTAGAATTACAGGCAGACATAAGGGAGGCAGGGTAGATGTGTGGAAGGCTGAAGAAACACCCCTATCAGCAGAGCCCATGTACCAATGCCATGGTGGAGCTTTATCAAGTCAGATGACCAAAAGTGACACTAAATTCAGGAGTTAAATCCTAATAATACATTCAAGTACCCTAGCTATTAACATAAATGTATCTTATTTGTGTATCACTCAGCTGTAGATCCTCAAATCATCTCTGAATTGGTGCTGACACTGTCATTCCTTCTGGAGGGTGGCTACTTTTTTTCCAGATGGTCCCTGTGTGTGTTGTAATGTAGCCACTTCTCCAAGCTTACTCCTGTTCCACGGGAAACAAAAGTAGCCCCCCTCCACGGTGCCTTTAACATGCCAGCTTTAGTGAACATGCCACCCATATAACCTGTTTTTTTTATAATGCACCCTACCCATCCTCTCTAAAGCCTGCTTGTTTCATTGAAGCAGACCTAACTATGTGTCGCCCACAATTGCTCAGGTGAGGGACCTACCAAATTAAAATTCTGTAAACGTTAGCTCCATGTTCACTACTAAATTAAAATACAATATATGGCAATTTAATTCTTCAAATTATTTTTTCAGATGTTGGTTCAATTTAGTTATAAATAACTAAACTGTGTGATTAATGTAGAACTCCAAACAGCTAATACATATACTGTATGTGAGAGCTACCCCTTCCAAAACATTTGTACCTGTTCACAAACATACTGCTAAGCCAGCAGGGTGACACCACTAATTCCTATTGCCGTTTTGCAGCTTTCTGTGTCATCTGTCAGATCGACAGCACGCCTCAGTGCAACAGAGCCCGACTGGCTATTAGTTCACAACCTCCCCCTCTCAATTCGATATCTTCTATGCTGAGGATTGTGGGAAGATAATATAAAGACAGATTTCCAGCTTTTATCCTTATATTATTAAATGAATAATTAACTGGACCTGTGAGTGGCTTTTTATTTGCAAGGAGTTCCACTATAATAACACAATTCCAAGAACAATAAAAGGCTTTTTAGATCTATGCATGTGTAGAGGTGTGTTTTTGTAGGGTTACGCAGATGCGTTGTCATGCATTTTGATGTTTTGCCATTGGCTTTTATGGGCCTCCCTATGCACTAAAACGCAGAAAAAAAATCTGACATGTCACATTTTTAAAAATGCTCTTCACTGCAGCACTGAGATGGGAACAGATGCTATCTTTATTATGAAGCATGTGTTTTAGTGCATCGAAAGGCATGCATTGAAACGCAACAGTGTAAATGAGCGCTGAAAGTAGCTCACAGCATTTGCAAATCAGCTTTCATTTGTCTAACTACAATACACAGATACATACTGAATTTTGTTTGATTCTTATGGGTTACTTTTCTTTATTGCTCCTTGACCTAAAGATTTGTTTAATTACCACCTGTCAAGTGCACTTTTCACACTGCTTGCATTTCAGTGTTCTTCTGTGAACAGAACCTAAAACTAACATTAGAATAAATTACAATATTAAAGAATGTCTTCAGTCTTCCAGAAGATGTATCTCAACTAACACATGCTTTGGATAAACTTAGTTTTCTTCTAAAAATATACAGTTAAAACTAGCAAAGAACACGTTGGCTTCCTTTAGGTGTCCTCAATATATCTGGTGACATTTTATGTTAAACATGGTACATGTTGTTGAATCTGTTCTGCCCTTCAGTAGAGTTAAGTGCTATTTATATGGTATCATATATTTTAGTGTAAACTTTGCAGATAACCACAGGGCCCTATGGAATACATACATAATATACATTAAAATACAATTAGTTACATTGTCATTGACATGCTTCAGTTCATATTTTACACAAAGGAGTGCATGCCCGAGATAATTATTGATTTATGTGCCGATATTCTTGTGGTTCAGACAGACCAGCCAATATTACTGTAAGCCTGGTAGTGTGGAGTGACTGTGATCAGACTGTCATTGTCTTCAAGTTTAAACACTGGATCTGCATTGGTTTCAGCACAACAGCTTTTTGTTCAGGAGAAAGCGTTTTGAGCTTTCAAAACCATTTAGAACTTAATTGTCTTCCAGGCACAGTGCAATAGCAAAGGATTCTGGGTATTTTCCAAGGTCTTTTCGGAGGAATGTGTTATAATTTCCAGGAGCAATTTCTATTTAAAATCCGTTCATCCTTTCATTAGGAAGTAATAAAGAAAACAAAGGGATGTCTAATATTTAGATGAGATAATCCTTCTTATCATTACCATTAGTAAATTATCTTGTGAAACATAAGCCGGCAGCTATCCTCTCTGAAGTTACAAGTTACTCAGCAAGCAATACAGCTG
This sequence comes from Nanorana parkeri, assembly GCF_000935625.1. Lineage (NCBI taxonomy): Eukaryota > Metazoa > Chordata > Amphibia > Anura > Dicroglossidae > Nanorana > Nanorana parkeri. The sequence goes on along the minus strand of NW_017307018.1, from coordinate 177,200 downwards.
CTCATTGTTGGCATTGACAAATTGGGAAGAAACATGTAACACTTAAAAATGGTGAGAAAGGTGCAGAACAGTGATAACCAATGTCAAGCCAGATAACCCAACACTGTACTGTTATATGAATCCTGGCTAAATGGTCAGTTCAGATTTTTTATCATATTAGCCAAAGTTCACCTTTACAATCATGGGAAATCTAGAGCATACAAAGGCCGCTGCTTTTCCAGTAATTTGTCCTTTGCCCTTCCTTCATGGTATTCATTTAAGCTCCATAAATGTGCCCATGCTGAGAAGGTTCAGTACAGTGTTAATTTATGGGAAGATTCCCATTTCCTGAATATGAACTCCCAGGATAACTTGCTGTTTTTCCATTACGGACGGTGAAATCTATACCAAGAAACAAACAATTAAGAGGCGAGATTACAAAACATTAAATTGTATTTTAGTGAACAGGCTATCTACATATGGTTATTAGACTACACCGTGAAGCTGCTCGACAACACACAACATAAGTAACGTCATGACAAAAAGGAGTAGCTTTTGTAAAGGAGTAGAGGATGTTTACTTAGCAAACTTAAATCATTCAATTATGTACAGGGAAAAACAGGATCTGTTTCTTGAAGTTCATTAAGGGACACAAATCGGGAGGTATAACCCCTCCTGATCCCATCATGCTTCAGTTTTGTAGAAAGCAATGCAACAGTAGATCACAAAACATGGATGGGTGGGACTGGTGTCTCTTAATGAACTCCATTTAAAGGATTTTATGGTACGTACAAAAATCCTGTTTTCTTTATGGTTCATTAAGGGACACAGGATCATATGTAAATAAGAAAAATCTCTCACTGACTAGGGATATATGGTCAGTCGAGGAAATAGAAATAATACAGTAAAAGAGTCTAGCGTCATAGAAGAGTCCAAAGCTACTCGAGTACTCAGGATAGTCAATTCCCCATCTGGGAAGTAAAAGCAGGAACTGGGTGAGATTGAGAGGTCGATATTTTGTTTAAAGTAGACACCTCTAGGAAATCATTTTAAACCTAAAATAAATTGTTTTAACCAATAACTCCCATTCCTAGAAGTCATTGATCATTTTACACAACTAATGTTACATCTGTCATGTGTTTGAACTGTAAGAAGAATCTCCCCATGTATGTAAGCCTCCTGGTGTTATAAATAGGGTGGGCTTGCATACGGGGGTATAGCCTAACTTTACCAAGAAAAAGAAGGTGCAGTATATATAATGCCGAACAGTGTCCAATACCATAATAAAACTATGTTGGTAAATGAAAGAAATATGGTATATGTTAATTTTTCCTAATACATTGATTTGAAGATAGAAAACAAACAGATTGTCACCTTGTAAACTGTCGACTTTCTTCATGTACTTCCATTTCTGTGCTTTTAAATTCATTAAGTTCTTTTCGAATGGCAGCCTTTGGAAACATAAGAAAATGTAATCAAAAATATTTTTTTTACATTAGAAGCACCGTCTAACACATGCACCATTACACAAATCCATGAAGAAGGGGTATATGTAGTGGGAGATAAGGGTGTCTGAATTAGGAATAGTGTTGATGGGCTTTCAGCTTGCATCAATGGCATCAGTTTAAGATGCTTCTAAGATCATTCAGAATTAATTGAGGTGCAATTTTGCCTTAGCTTAGTAAATGGGGTGAAAATTCCATTGCAAAGTGCAAATTCCCTTGCACAGTGAACAGGCTATTTACCAATGGGGTCTCAATGCTTCTAACCATCACACAATTGTGCAATTACATAACTCAGAGACAGTATTCCATCATCATCCTGTCCTGACTGCCAACAGTAAGCGCAGCCACAGTAATGGCATACATTAAACTGACCCTCAATGATCTGAAAAGATGGCGAGCAGTTGAGAAATTATGGTTGTTGGGTTTTGGGAATATAGCTAATTTTCATAGTAGCAGCCATCCAAAGCTTTAGAAACAAACAAAATGCATGCTAAGTTACAGATCTAAACACCATTCAAAATTACAGAAACATTTTAGTTTAGAACATAGTTTTGAAAAAAACGTCAATAAACTCTTGTTTTTTGGCTGTGAAATACATCCATGTTTTTCCAAGTCAAAAGCTGACTACAGTTCCGAATTGCAACAATTATTTTTTGTGTAAAGTAAGATGGTTTGAACTGATTGCAATTTGTTAACAGATGGATGATTTCAAAGAACATCTCATTTAATTAGAGGGGAGAAAAACAACAGAGAGACATTTGGTAATCCTTTAAGAGTACAGACAGAGAAGAGGAGGCAGCATTCTAATTAGTAGCTCCAGGCTTCGCTCTGTGCAGACCTCAGGCCTGCCAAAACGTTAGGTGTAGAAAAGCTGACTGGGCTTTGATAAAACTAACACAAGTTATAATCTCTGATGTTGGGATTGATAGAACAATAACCAGCTCCTGAACCTTTAATCTGTCTATATCCTCTGCTGATTCTAGCCTGGTGTTATTTTCTTTGCAGGAGAGGCGTGTGACATCTGCTGACCTATTTTCCTTTCTAATTCCTCGAAAACTAAATATCATGTAAAAAGATGCTTTTCCAAAAGTTTAGGTAATTACAATTTTATATGCAGCACTGGACAATGTTGGAGAATTTTTGGATGTGTTGCTTGCAATTATTTACTGATTCATTACTGGAATAGAGTTATCCCGTTATATATTGTGTTAAAAGCAGTTTTAGATGGCTGACCCCGATACATTTATAGCTGTATGTCTAATGAAAATAGAACTACAGTACTATAAAGTTTCATTACGCATTTTAATGGTGTGTTGAAGTGCTAAAAGCTTTAGACACTGGTG
>NW_017307018.1:148051-174320 GCF_000935625.1 Nanorana parkeri | reverse complement strand
AAGTTCCTAGCAGTAGTAAATTCATTGACAAATTACCTGTGCCAGTTAATACTGATCACAGATGGTAAAGCTAGTTAGTGAAATTAGTGAACAAAATATGTGTTTCACATACAAGTCTGAAGATCACCAATGAAACCTGTAAAGTATGGAGTTTGCCTAAACTCTATTAAACATTGCTTAAAGTGCAGCCTGGCCACAGAAGATGGCTGCTGGATGTACGATGTAAAGTAACTAGAGATTAATAAATAAACATGTATGCTCACATCACCGATATGTACATGTTTACAACTGCAGTAGACACACTCCTGTTGCCAGTTATATCCTATTGGAATACCTACTCACCTGACACATATGTACATGTTTATACCTTTAGTAGACACCTACCCGGTGCTAGTAATATCCTGGTGGAATACATACCCACATCACACACATATATGCATGTTTTTACATGCAACAGACACACTTCTGGTGCCAGTTCTATTCTGGCAGAATACCTACTCACATCATACACATATAATTACTATTATTATACAAGATTTGTATAGCACCAACAGTTTATACAGCACTTTACAAAATGGAAGGAGACGGTACAGTTACAACACAATTTGAATACAGGAGGCTTAGGAGGGCTCTGCTCATGAGGGGTATGTGCATGTTTATACATTCATTAGACACACCCCTGCTGCCATTATATCCTGATAGAATATTTACAGGCCTCAAAAATCTATCTCTGCTAATGTTTTTATTTAATTTATTGTTTAAAGTCTAGTGCATTCTAAAGTTGCTCTTAGGCATCATAACCATCACTTGATCTGTCTAAAATCATCAGGATCGGGTGATAATTATATTATGTTTTTTAGAATATAAGTGAACAAACCTTAAAATCCGTCATCTCCACGATCCGTCATCTCCTACCCGGATATTACTCCTTTTCCCTCTGGCTCCCCCTCTGCCTGTCATTCCCTATAACTTACTGGTTACCTACCCCCTTGTCTTTCTCTTTGCTAACTTACTCGTATCATATCTCGTTTCGTAACTTGATGTGTGAGTGGAAACATGGATCAATACAGGTACGATTTACTCATTGTATTTGTTTTCACATTTGATTTTGGACATGATCAGAGTGGTGTGCTGCGCTCGACTCTGAGAAGTGTCGGCATTGTATGATATCGTGTACTGCTCATGCCTTTTGTTGTACCAGACAGGGTTGTTCTGGCCCTACGATGACTGTTCTCCCATGGCGGGCAGCCCATTAATGCTGTAGTATTTGAGATACAATCGATGTATGCCACTTGTCCCATATGGATACTAGTTATTATGTTATTTCTATAAGGTAATACATACCGTCCTATTTTATCTTGCATTTGTACAATATAGCTGATTTATGGTTTAAAAAAAAAAAAAAAAACATCCGTCATCTTTAAACAATCTGAACAAATAAATGTATTATGGTTTATAATGTATAGAGATGCTGTATGTATTAGCCCTCTTTGCATATATTAGTTTGCATATATTAGACAGCAACTGAGAACATGGAGTGGTGTGAAGAGTGGTTAATTATCACATAAACATCCAGGCACAATGACTGCTACTAGAGAAAGTATGTGCCCTTGCCTTATCAGCAGGAGTTAACCTTGCCCAGGGTTTATCAGCTCGGCGGTCATAGTCCAGAGAATCTGTAACCTCTACATATTCATTGAAGCACAAGATACGCCTGGCCTGCAGTTCAGCCACTGAGGGCCTCAGGCTGAGCTGTAAATGAGAAGCAAAGAAAAGAGAAAAGTTATTATAGCAAGCAGCATAAAACATGATATAAGACCAAACTTTATGTAATAATCTAGGCCACTATTCTTGCAAGGTCACTGTAAACTGTCTAGTAGCAAAAGACGATCTGTTCTGCCTAAGTATTAATCGATAACTGATCTAAATATAGTAGGCGCTTAATTCCTTTCATCAGTGTTCTATATAGGCTCTATGGTATGGGGTTGGGGTACTTTTAAGATGCAGACAGAAAAGAGTTATTAGACATATAATGCCACTACAACATAGCAGTAGGGCTAACCATTGAATATAATAATCTGTACAGTTGCCCAGTGTCTAACATATTGGCATCTTAGTAGACATAGCTGTGACTTCTTTTAGTCAAAACTTTTCCCTGAATCCCTCGGTACTCTGCTGGGTTAAATAATGAAAGTTTATTTTTTTTAATGCTATTTTAAAAAATAAAAAACATTTTCGGGCATCGGTTTCGGCCTGACATTTTTTAAAATTTCGGTTTCGTTTCGGTTTTAAAATTTCCATTTCGGTGCACCTCTAGCTAGAACATATTCTTCGTAATTTCAGGAGATTTTTTTTACCTTGCGAGTAAGCCTTCGCTTCAGTTCTCTTCTTGCTTCCTGCTCCTCTTCTTCATTTTTTTCTGATGAAACATGAGAAATGATGAGTAAGAAAGCTTAATTATGTTTTAAATGAAAATGGTAAAAACATACACACACACACACACACACACACACACACATATATATCTATATATATATACACATACATATACATACATTCACACATTATCTATACATAATATATAGATATTAGGGATGCACCAATACCGATGCTTGTATTGGTGCCGATACTAAGTATTTGGGTGAGTACTCGTACTTGCTCAAATGCTCGGATGCTTATCTCCGATACCGGAACTTCCGGTCAGAGGGAGATCTCCAAGGGAGCATGGATCTTTCTAGGCAGCTTGGTCAAGAAGCCAAGCAGCCTAGGAACAAGTGAAGCTGGCTTCCTAACCAATCAGGAAGCTGGGAGACTGGTCATGACATGCCGTCCGGCTTTCTGATTGGCTAGGAAGCCAGGCCGCTCGTAATTACCCGCCTCCCTTATTGGTCAGGAAGCCAGGCTGCCTAGAAACAAGTGAAGCTGGCTTCCTAACCAATCAGGAAGCCAGGAGGCGGGTCATGACTCGCCATCCAACTTCCTGATTGGCTAGGAAGCCAGTTTCACTTGTTGGTAGGCAGCCTTGCTTCCTAACCAATCAGGAAGCCGGACGGGATTGGTCAGGAAGCCATGCTGCCTAGCAACCAGTGAAGCTGGCTTTACTAGCCATTTAGGAAGCCAGGAGGTGGGTGCTGCCCGGCTAACTGATGGGCTAGGAAGCCAGCTTCACTTGTTGCTAGGCAGCCTGGCTTCCTGACCAATGAGGAAGCCGGACGGCCCCTAATGACCCACCGCCCAGCTTCCTTATTGGTAAGGAAGCCAGGCAGCCTCGGCAAGTGAAGCCAGTGCTCCTTCTATAGAACACCGGCTTCCTTATACATACACATATACACACATGCATTATACACTTGTTATCCTTTGCTGGTACAGATTTTAGGAAAACTGTACTAACAACATCAGTTTTTGTTCTTCAGTGTTTGGCAGAAAACTGCATTCATCTCTATTGAAAATAACAGGTTGGAGTGTGAACCATTGTGAAGCTTTTCCCTTTGTCTGTTTACTCAGCTGTTTACAAATTCTTTTCCTGGAAGAGATTTCCTGTCATTGAAAGCTGAGGCAAAAGCCCAAGAATATATTATATCATAGCAAGCTTTCTGTTTAATAAAATGCACCTTTAGACACTTCAATTATTCCTGATTAATGCATAAAAGTTGGTAATAAAATGCACCTTTAGACACTTCAATTATTCCTGATTAATGCATAAAAGTTGGTGTAAGAGCATATATAGCCCATATAAAGCATCACTTGCAGCTACTTTCTGGATAGTGGTCTGTTGTTCACAAGTGTCTGCTTTATCTAGCACATATTTACTGTTGCAGATCCAGCGAACACCAACAAAGTGACTGCAATTTTAAAGAAATGCCTATTGTGTTAGATACAAATTGAATGTTTACTCAGCTTAGTGGATAAAGTGTATCTTTGTTTACTTCAATCATCCAATAATGTGCAAGCAAAAATTAACTTTTCTTAATTTCATTGCACATGATTGTGTATTCCAAGTGAACATAACTTCACCTTATTTACTACATAAACATTTAGTTTGCGAAGTGAACATTCTCTACTCTTAGTAATTTCACCTCAATGTGTATACTTTTCCTGGTGCATGGAAAATGGATGTGTTTAGGATACTGTTAGGAAATAGAACACCTGCTGGTGGCACTTTGGTCCACTGACCTGAAGGGTGCGGTTTCAGTGTCCACCAGTGGGCATCTCCCAATAGTCAGCAGGTCCCAGGAATGAGTCTTTAATGATGCTGGCTGCTGGGAGGGTATTTAGATCCTCCTCAGCAGTCTCATAGTTCCTCAGTGACCTACCAGTGTGCCTGTTTCCGCTGATCCACTGGTTCTGTACCTGCTACCTGTACCCCTTTGTTCCTGCTACCTGTTCTTTTTTTGTAAATTCTTTATTTAGAAGAGATTTTTTCCTTTTTACATAAAACAAGCAGGGTACAATGGGTGTCAACAATGGCCCGCAAGGGCTGAGAAACTTGCATAGACATAACACTCTTACATAGGTAGGACACACCAAAGGCCCGTCAGGGGCTTGGGATGTTGTTCAGGTGCATAATGCTGATTAGTAGCTACGGAGTACGTCAAGCACCCCGTAGGGGCAGATCATAGAAAGTAAAGTGGGCAGATATTACATTTCGCATTACAGGTTTAACAACACATACAAAGGGGGGAGAACAAAAAACAAAGTGGATAAAGGAAGGGGGTAGGTGAAATGGTAGGACCCGTATGATTAAGGGTGTCGATCAGACTCCTGGGACGTTGGCATTTCCACTTGGGTGTTTAATGAGTGAAGTTATTGGGAGCTACAGTCAGTGGTCTACTTGTTATCACCAGGGTTTGGGCTCAATAGGAGCTCGAAACGGTATTCTTACAGGGTCTTCATATGGGAAACAGAATAAGTTCAAATAAGGGGAGGGGGGCGGCAGCAGAGGGTGCAAGGGGAATGAGGGGGGGAGGAGCAGAGGTAGGATGGGGATTAAGCATGGTGAAGGGTAGGAGGGAGGGAGAAGGACCAGGGAGGTAAAGATTGGATAGGGTTTCACACGTCAGAGCTCTGACGTAAGGCCATATAGGCCGGGGAGTTGAGAAAGTCTATCCAGTAGAACCAGGTGGCTCTAAATTTGGCCGGGGTATTGTTGAGGGAGCTTGTAAGATCCTCCATGAGATATATTTCTTGGATCCGGGCTAGCCATTGATGGACCGTAGGGGGTTCAGGGTTCCTCCAAAGGGCTGGGATACAGGCCCGGGCGGCATTGATGAGGTGGCGCAATATGGAGCGTTTGTAGGTTTTAATTGGGAGGGTAGTGTGGTGTAGCAGGAAGAGGGCCGGATCCCGTGGCAGCGTGGTGTCTGTGAATTTTTGGGTGGTGGCATGGACTTGGTCCCAGAAAGTTTGTAGAGTTGGGAGCGACCAGAATATGTGCAGCAGGTCTGCCGATGGGGCGTTACACCGCCAACAGGTGGCCGGCGTTTGAGGGTACATAGAATGGAGGGCCTTGGGCGTCCTATACCACCTGGTAACCAATTTGTACCCCGCCTCTTGGTACTTGTTGCTAATTGACGATTGGTAAGAGTGTCAGCAGTTTCCTGCTGTCGCTTGGGTCCAGCCGTATCCCGAGGTCGTCCTCCCATCTCTGTAGAAACCACGGTGTCGTGTCGGGGAAGTCAGTTATGAGAAGTTTGTAACAAAAGGAGAGGACATGACGGGCCTGGCCCTCTTGATCACATTCACGTTCGTATGGGGTCAGGGCCCTAGAGAGCTGTGAGGGAGGTGGGAGAGATCGCAGGAAGTGGGTGATTTGCCTGGACCTCCATGGATCTAGGGGTTCGGGACCCTGCCTGCTACATGTTCTGGCCCCAGTTCCTGACCTGCTTTTTGTTACCTCCTCAATCTGCTACATGTACCTATTGCCCTAGTACCTGCTACCTATTCCAGTCCCCATTCCTGACTTGTCTTGATCTCTGTTCATTGAACCGCCGCCTGTCCCTGTTTTACCGGATTTCTCTTTCTTCTCACTATATAGTACGTTAGTTTCACTTTCAACGTCTTCTCACTGGGGTTTGTATTGGTTGCTGTATTTATGTTTTATATTACTTTTGTGTTGTGTTCTTAAATTTTATTGCTTCACTTAAATTTGAGTCTGGTATTCTCAGTATAGCTCAACATATCTGGTCTTGCTAGCTCTGCAGGATACCAGCATGTGGTGTCCTAAAAGATACATTTGATTGTGACTAGCAATACAGCACTAATTAATGAGTGTATGGCAGTGGTCAAGAAGCCAGTTTTCTTACAACAAAAATCTTCTGAAGAATGTGTAAATGTAATAATAAATTGTGTATCCCTAAATCTGCATCATTAAAACTCAACTAAGTAATACTAGTTTGTTTTCATTTGTACAAGATTATCACCCTTCTCTGTGAAGGATTCCAGGCTCCCAAGTTCTCTAATGCGCATATTTCCACCACTGTATATACTGAGATGCTTGCATGATTTCATTACATATTAAGGGACAATCTTTGCACAATCCATTGTTGTATTTGGCTAATGTACAAAAATAAACTGCCTAGAAGAGCCTACAATGAGTGGAACATCAGTCAAAAGTTATTTGAATTCTCTTCAAAAGCTGATGAGTTTTAAGAAACAATATATTTACGTTTTAAGATATTTCTTTGCTCCAGCTCTTCACAGGTGGGCCTTTGACTAAGTCTCCTATAAAAATACAGAGAATAAGGATTTTGATGTAGCAATTGGGAAAAACATCTCTTAATTACATGACCACTAAATCATAGGTAAGTATTAAAAATTCCATGTTTCCATACATGCTTGACAAAACTGTTATCATAAAAACGAATTGGCTGTGATAGAGGAGAATTAAGAAAGGACAGGTCAGAACACCTACTCTCCTCTTAACCAGCAACTATCTGCTGCAAATGCTTCTCTGTATCTGTAATCATGTTGACAAATGGATATTTAGCGGAGATATTGTGGAATGTTTATTACTGGTTTTCAAATGATAGGGAAACAGAGATACTCAAAATAATACCTTATACAGATGTACAGAACTTTTGCAATAAACAAAATATGCTGTGCTCAGTTTAGTGGAAGGTCCACTGAGGTCAGCTGTATGAAAAAGAATAGAGGAAAACAAGGCATCTTAGCTTACAAATGGTACAGAGGAATAATGCCATATGTGATACTGATACAAGGAACACAATATTTAAAGCTGTGTCATTATAGGGTTTAAGTTGCACACTGGCTTTCTTCAAAGGCAGCATAGTACTGTAACTTACTCTCAGCTTCATAACCTACCACTAGAAAAACCATATATGAGCAAAAAATATTTTCTCAATATTTTAAGATATTTTTGCAGCAGCTGTTGTGACTTTGGGAGTGTTAGTTTTTTGGCACTGTATACTTTGTGTGTTTTCTCATTTTTAGCACTTGCAGAGGTTTACTCTTTTCACTTTCTTTCCGTTTACTCAGCACGGGCTACATACAGTACTATACGATGGATCCTATACAGTCATACTGCAAAAGGGGTGTCAGAGCAGGCAACTATCATCAGATACAAGGCCCTAGGATGGGGGCAGTTCAAACCCAGATTCAAGAACACCTGTCATTTTACCCCCCGTTATGTAAAGTAAAACATCATTACCTCACTAGCTTTGTTCCAATCTGCTGCCACATCTCCTGACGCTCTTCTTCAGAATTACGAGGCAAAATATTCTTGTCTTCTAGGTCTTTCTTAGATGGTCTGTTTCCAAGTTTTATAGCAAGCGTATCTCTACGGCGGATTTTACTTGCTAATTTACCTTAAAATAGGATACACAGTGGAGTGATTAAAGTACATCACATTCACCTAACAGATTGCAAATCAGTAGGTGAACTGAAAGATCAAGACTGGAAACATATTTGAGCAATAGCAGCTAAGTTCAGAAACATTTATAAAATAGTATGTGGGGAATTTATCAAAACTGGAGCAGACAGAATCTGGAGCAGCTGCCCATGGCAACCAATGGCCTTCTTTTCAGTTTGTTCAGTTAAGATTTGAAAATTGAAGATAGAAGCTGATTAGTTACCTTGGGCAACTGCTCTAGATTTTGTCGGCTCCCCTCAATGTAGATTGTACTTGGCACCATGTAGGACTGCTAGCTAGACATACATGTTTTTCTGTGTCTTGTTAAAGGAGAACTATGTCAGCACTCTCCTCCCCCACCGCTCGGCATCCTGAAAGCTTCTCTCCTCCCGGCTGGGTGGCGGCCCGTGCATTGGAAGACACACAGACCGGCCAGTACCATTTTGCCAAAAGTGCCAATTTCAGCTGAAATGTTTTGGCGACCGAAATTTCGGTGCATCCCTACTTATTAGTTAAAGGAGAACTATGAGGTGATTGCTTTTCACTCACCTCATAGTTCTAGCCGACCTGTGACAATGAGACTGTCACAGGTCGGCTCAGTAGATCGGGAGGTGAGCGAACACATACCGGGTTTGCTCGCCTCTCGATCCTGTCACAGCTCTCTGCTGTGACAGGGGGAGGGGCTGGATTCCCCTCTCCCCGCTCCGATCTGCCAGCGCTGACTGGCGGAACGGACGGGGGAGGGGGCGGGTACAGCTGGCTCTGCCTCTTGATAGGCAGAGCCAGCTGTCACTCACGCAGCTGGGCGGATCCCGTCATCTACGTCGGGATCCGCTCCGGCTGCGGCGTCTCAGTATACCGCGAGCTGTAGCTCGCGGTATACTGAGCTTAGGGTAATGGGAGGACGCTAGTTTGTGTCCTCCCGTTACCCTAAGGATAACTATGGGGAAAAACACTGACCCCATAGTTCTCCTTTAACCTTTTTCTGGTCTCTGTTTCTCTTGCTCTAATTAGTTACATTTATAGCTAACAACTAGACAGCAAATAAACTACTATGAGCAGCTAAACAGTCAAATTATATATATTGGCAATGCTTTATAATTCCCTTTGTTTGCTGCTGTAACCGCTCTCATATTTTATGGTAATGCAATTGTTTTATGTAAAGTCATATATTGTTTAATTTTGAACATGATGGTTCTATTGCAGAAGTGATTTTCGTCATAAAAGTTAAATCCATGAGCAAGAGAAGAACAACTTAAATCCAGTAATAAATGGTAATATGCATCTCTTACTCTGTAGTGACCAATTTCATTCAACTAGTAACAGTGATATACTCAGGCTCAACAAATTCACAAGTTCCAGTGCTAGGTATTATCGTGACAATCATAGTGCATTTGATGTACATAGTGCACTCAGTTAGATGGTCCGGTTATTGTGTTACAGCCTGAGTCTTTAATACTAAAGTAATTGAGGGGAATTTATCAAAACTGGAGCAGACAAAATCTAAAGCAGCTGTTCATGGCAACCAATCAGCTTCTCTCTTTCATTTTCAAATCTTAGCAGAGCAAACTGGACAGAAGCTGATTGGTTGCCATGCACAGCTGCTCCAGATTTTGTCTACTCCAGTTTTAATAAATTCCCCCATTTATGTTTAGTTAGGGCTTGCTAGGGTCTGTAAACTAATTTATGTATTTTCTTTGAGATATTTGACAGTTGTTTGCTGTGTGTTTTTTAGTGAAAGGTATAACCAAATGACAGTTCTAAGATTCCTTTGACGAGATTGCAAGAAAGGAAATCACATTGGAGTCTATTTATAAACAATTTGCAGTACAAAGTGGCAAAAAAAATTCAAAAACAAACGTTTGTAATATAGTTTTTTCTCAGGTTGAATGTATGGGGATGTAATACCACTAGACATGGCTACTAGACGGAGCAGAGGAGATTAATACGTTGGGCAAAAGGCCCTGCAAATTGCTATATGTATACCCTATATGTTTAGAAATCTAATTTTCCACTATATCCCACCTTTTTGACACGAACCATTAACATGTACTAGTCCATTTTTTTTCAACGAGCCCTCTCGCATGTCCACAGACCCAAAAACACACTTTCATTAATTTTTCCTTTCGCTGATGATCAGTTGCTTTTTTTTTTTGTCTGTATATGTGTGTTTTGGTGCCTTTTCACTTTGCAGTACAAACTATTGTACATGTCCCATTGCACAAACAATGTTTGCTTTGTGCTATGATTGACTTGCATGAATAAAGGATGAAGGTATATGACATCTGGAATGTCGATGACTCTTTTCTATATTGCTTTTTACTTTCAAGGACTAATAATTACATATTGAATTAAGAAAGCGTAGCAGATAATTATAAAAAAGCAAATGACATTCAGAGCTCACATTCCTTGAGGTCTTCAGTTTCAAAACTAGTCTTATTTTTTTTTTGCAAACTTATATTCACTCCAGTAAGCTAAACAACAATATCAGCTCACAAGGGAGATGTGTGACCTGGTATCAACATGGTAAGAGGCGAGCAAACTTATGGCCTTCTTTCCATATAGAACTAGGGTAATGTTTAAAAAAAATTATATTTTTTTATTTAATTTATGGCGATGCACTGCAATGGGCACAAATCGATGTTCAGCTACCACAAACAAGTGTAAAGGAAGCCTTAATAAACATTTTTCACCTAACTTTCCAAATACAGTGTATGTCTACCATTTTTTTTAAATGTCCCCAATTCATTATTTACAGCAGTACTTGAAGTGTAGCTGCACATTTAACTAAAAAGTAGAGATGCGCCGAAATGGAATTTTTAGACCGAAACCAACAAAATATTTGGCAGGCCGCAACCGAAAATTACATATTTTTCCCCAACCTTTTTACATTTTTTTAAAAATGATTTGGTAATTTTTTTTTTTTTTTTTACTTTACATTTATGGAAATATCAGGGGTCTAGCCAGGCCCTTGATATTTCCCTTTTAAAATAGAAAAAGAGATTCAGGACACAGAGTCTTCAATCTCTTATTCTACAGCCCCTGTAATGAATAAACAGGAAGCCTCTATACTGAGTTCTCCTGTCCATTCATAAACTGAAAATAGTATGAGTTACTATGTCGCAGTGTTAATTTCGTTGTCTAATATTATTTGTAATAGTTTTCAACTGCTGCATGTTTTTAGTGATAAAAAAGGAAATGGAAACGGAAAAAAAACTATGACGAAAATACATTGCAATTTTCTCTGCTGGAGATTTAGTCGACAAAACTAAACTAAAACTAAAACAATTCAGATGACTAAAATACGACAAACTAAAGTACAACTAAAACTAAAATGGCATTTTAGTTTTAGTTGTATTTTAGTAATCTGAATTGTTTTAGGTTTAGTTTAGTCAACTAAATCTCCATTAACTTCATTTTATTTAGTTTCCATCACTATTAACATGCAGCTGACTAAAACTAGGACTAAATTTTTAGACGATAAAATTAACACTGCTATGTCCACAATCATGAATGAACAGGAAGTGATGTAGAGAACTTCCTGTTCATTCATAGCTGGGGACACAGTAAGCGTTCCACTGGTTTGTATACCACTTTCCATCCTGACTCGCTGTCACAGGAGGCAGAGACTGGAGGTGCAGGAGGAGAACTCAGCCTCCTGAAAGCTTGCTCCTCCCCCACACCGCTCGGCATCCTGACTCTGCCTGTCACCGGAGCCAAGCGGGCGCTGCGGGAGGAGAGCTCGACTCCTATAACAGCTGTCTCCGCCCCGCCCGGCTTCCTGAAACCTTCTCTCCTCCCCGCTGGACGCCAGTCACTGTCCCCTTGGATCCTTGCTGCCTCTGCCGACACAGGCAGGTAAGAGCAGCGGGGATCGGACGAGACACAGACCAGTTCCCAGCGGGAAGGAGTGAAGTTAGAAATGCACTGAATTTTCATCCGTTATGGCACTTTCAGCATTTTGCCCAAAGTACCATTTTCAGTGCATCACCACTAAAAAGCTGTCAGTGCTGTCAGAATGGAGACATGTGGAGCTACAATTTAGCGTGCTAAAGTGGCATTTCAGAAATTATTATGGCATATTATTTTAGCATGCCTAGAAAGCCATAAGTGCCTCGGCATCTGGAGGAATCAGAGGCACTGCCTGCTGTAGATATTTTAGTAATTCTTACTTACTTTCTGTGCCGTCATCATCATCGTCATCATCATCATCTGTGTACAGGATGGGTCCATCTGAGTCAGAATCACTCGTTTGGTTCTCTTTGCCTTCACTATCTCCATCTGGAATGACTGAAGTGTCAGAAGGTTCATCTGTTGTCTCCTGGCTTTTAAGGCTTGAGGTGTCTTCCTGACTTTCCAAAGGAAACTCACTATAAAACACAGAGTAATAAAGACAAATTCATTTTAAAATGTTACTGTAGAACTTCTATATCTATCCATATGATATACATTTTCAATTTAGAGTAATGTTGACCTTAAATTCCAACTCTACTCCAAGACTAGAACCTCTGTCAGATTAATGCTGTCTGTGTCTTTCCTGAGGGGATCTCTCTTCACTCCCTGTTAAGGTGACAGATGTAAGAACAGGGGTGGGCAATTCATTTTCCTGAGCGACCACATGAAAAAATGGGACTGTTGTGGAGGGCAAAACCGATTAACACACGGTACCGTAATATGCATCGACCGCGTGTTACATTGAGGCAGGTGCTTTGCGTTCCCATCCATTTGAATAGGACCCCAAAGGCACCTCCTGGCCGCAATGCAATCAAATGCACTGCAATGCATAGTACCGTAATATCATGTGGTGTGTTGCAGTTAAAAAAAGTAGTACATGCAACACAATGCACCTGCCGCACTGTCATGCATGGTAGATAAGTTGCACAGTATCATGCGTTAATCACACGGCATAGGGGTGAACGGGCCCTGAATGAAGCTTTATTGTCCCCATATTCTATGACACACGAAGTATGTGCAACATATCTTTTTGTTTTCTTTCTTTACAGGCCACAGGTGCAAGCTGGGAGGTGGAGCTGCAGGAGCAGGACAAAGGAGGACAGAGGAGGGGGGGGGAATTTGTCACTGGTTGTTAGAATTGCCCTGCAGCTCTAGCAACCAATGACTGCAAAGGAGGAGGACTCCTTTAATCATTGGTTGCTAGGGTGCCAGTGGTCCTAGCAACCATTGAAGAAAGAGGAATGCGGTCCAGACACAGACTGGTCGCCGAACTACCCTAGGCTATGGCTTGCAGTGGATATACCAGTCTTAGAGGCCGGCACATTCACTGTCAGCCAGTCATAAATGAGCGCAGGTCAGCAATTGGTCTGCGTAATTCTCAGGACTGGATTAACACATATACAACAGCATTTTCCTGAAACTTACAGTGCTAGTGAACGATTATAGGAGACCTTTACTCTCACTAGAACATTACTTTATAAACATCAAGTCTAGGGTAAGAGGTCATGAGGTACTGATTCTCCTCTTTGGCAGAAAGCACAGAGCTGCTGCAGGGTGAAGAATTCCAAAGATTACAAGGCAACAGAAAGCTTTTCTTATCTCTCTGTACCCATTATTGATATTATCCCTCATGGGGTAATGTAAAAAGGAAAATGAATATTATGGTGAGGATATAGGTCTGATTTAGGATAAACAGTGTATTGGCATATAGCTAGTAGAGAAGACATTACTACTCCAACAACGTTACCACTTCAGGAATTCTAAACAATTTTTGATAAATAACCAATGTGCAGACACATGAACATATTAGATTAGCTATAGAATGCATACATCTTGTTTTTCTTTTCTTTTATAATTATTTATTCTACTTGCATATATTAAAAGCTCAATTTTATTCAATGCCAACATACCTTTTTGAAGTACCGTAAGGAGATTTTAAGAATGTTTACATATTTTTCATATTACAGACTATATTGAAAGATAGGCACTAAGGGCCAGTTCACACCATAGCGTTGTACTAAAGGCGCAGTGCCCATGTGTTAAGCGCATGCTATCACGCAGTGCAATGCACTGCAAGCTAGGTGTGCACTGCATTGACATTCATTTGAATGAGACCCTGACACACCTCCTGGCTGGCGCTAAACACAAACATACCGTGCCTTTAATGCAGCGCTATGGTGTAAACTGGCCCTTATATACTGTGTAAAAATGAGCTTTGCATTGTCCTTCAAGTTCTATTCTATAGTAACATTGTTATGTGACTGGCCCTGAACTAGTATGCAATCCAGGAAAGAATGGAAACTTCCTTTTGAGGCTTTTCATACAGGTATTTTGTTTATGACAGACAAACATGTTTCTTTATTATATGCAAAGATGAACTACCCTTCTTAATACCACTCAGTGATCTTTTCAATCAAAACATGGATTTGGGAAGCTACTGTTAAATTTGCAATACATAGGCCTCAATTCACAAAACATCACACCTGGTAAGGATCCCTATTTTTATATTAGTCAAATTAGATTTGAAAATTGCCATTACGGGGCTAAAATAAAGATCCCTATCCTTGTGTTAAAGCTTTAGCTTTTTTAATATATTATATACCTTTATGCGGCTGCCAGATCTTTCTACACTTGAATGCTTTCCTTTACTTACCTTTCAGTATTTTCTTCATCCACGCCAGTTATTTCTAAGCTAGTTTGGCTGTCACTTCTGTTTTCTGCTGACTGTACACTTTCACTAACAGTGGCAGAGTCATCGTGTTGACTTTCCTCTTGCGGTGCATTAGATATATTGCACTGAAATTTTAAATGATGCTTTACAGCAGGAGAAGTGGACTTTTGCTGCTGTTCTGTGGGGGTATTTTCTGTGGGACCAGTCTCTTGTTTCTCAGAGTCCATCTGCTGAGTAGCCTGCTCAGTCCTGTCCCGTTTTTTTAGGCCTGTAGCACTAGTATGCGACAACATAGGCTGATCCACAGATAAAGATTTGCTGGGCAATTTTTTGGCTCTTGGAGTGGTAGAGTTCCCAGTTTTGCTGGATAACTGCTCTTTTGAAGCTTTTGGCCTGGAAGAAGTTGATGCCAGTGTGGAAGAAGACGTCTTAGTGGCAGCTGTTTTTCGGGTACTTGAAGAGACATCTAAAATAAAGAAAATGATCAGCATATGTGTGCAAAATAACAGTACATATCAAATTAGGTGAGCCCAGTCTGACTAGTAATTTTCACCTGACAGTTGAGGTTATGTGTGCCACCAGTCACCAGACTTGCCACGTGTGACAGAGGAACTGTTTTCCTGTTGGCTACAGTGAGTCGTTAGTTGGCCACAATGTATTCTGTCCTCTTTTTGAATAAAGGTGAGAAATTCCATTTACTGAGAGAGTAATGTGCAAATGTGTGCGTGCTGGCCAACTGAGATGAATAGCATCACAAATCATGACTTTGAAATCTCCTTATCAAGAAATATTAAGTTCTCCAGCATTTCAAAGACCAGATTTTTGAGAGTTTGCTGCAATTGGGGGCCGTATTCCCACTGAAATTATAGTGCATTTTCTGCTTTGAATGTAAAGTAAGTAAAGCAAAAGTGTTAACATGGTGGTGAACAAAATCACAATTGTGTGCTTTGATAATAAACAAAGAGTAACATAACTGCACTTGGGAAGTTAACAAGTGGAAAACAATTACAAAGCCTTTAAAAGGCAACCATAGTAAGTACCCTCCAAATAACATAATACTTTAAGGGTGCACACTGTTGTCTGTTAATTCACTTTGAGCAATTTAGTGTAATCTCTAATTTACTTACTACTCTCTTGTGTGCCTGCTCGACCTGTTATCTTAAGTGCCGGAGCAGACAGCTGTTTGGAAATGCTTTTGGCAGGTTTTTTGCTGGAAGGCTCATCTTTCCTATGGCTTGGTCCAGCAGAAGCAGCAGAAATTTTGGAAGTTGTGACAGCTTTTTTTGTTTTTGACTCAGGCACTCCTACAGTCTTTTCAGTTGACTCTAACAAAAAAAACAAACACATAAAATGTACATAAATCAGCCTCTATAAAAGGGATTCCAGTTTACAATAAAAGTTGATCCCCTTCCACCATATTTCCCTACCAAGCAATGGTAGTTTCTCCTTCCTTTACTTCTTCTACATTTGCTGACTGCGTCTATCCACAGACATAGCAAACACTCAAAAATTATAATGATTAGCCATCATATTATATTAAGGAAAGCTTGGTGTGTGGATAGAAGGACCCCTTGGCTACCACACGGAAGGATGTCAGGAAGAGGGTTTACTTTTCATTGACAGCTAAAACCACATTAAGATCAGGATCGATGCATTTCACAACACAGAATACTGAGAGACGATACAAGGGCTTATGGGAAGACATGCCTGGGGGATTACACAGCGCAAACATGCAATGTAGCCATCAAGCCTGGCCACACTTACCAGTGCTGCGTGGTGCTCGATTTGTTGGCTTGGGAAGGGTGGCTGGTGGCTGCTTTCTAGAACTAACCACAGACTGTTTTGTAGCTGCTTCATTTTTCTTATAACTGCCAACTACATTTTTAGATGTAAGATTTTTTTGAGGGGGTTTAAGTGGAGGTGGAGCTGAAGGTGGTAATTCTGGGCAGACCCGTACCCTCTCTACAAAGGAGATAAATTGAGAGAAAGACCTGCTCATACATTTCATTTGAGTTACTTATACAGAAAAAACATTTTGACAGCAAGGATGTTTTTTTTAATCGGCTATTGAGGGACGCAGAAATTCAGGGATTCTCAAATAGTCAGGTTATACTGCCGCCTATAGGAGGTTTGAACATTGGCAAACAGAAAAAAAACTGGCCCCTGTATAACCTTAGGGGGTAGGATGCTGTGTCCTTGGCTCTGCTGAAATAGTTTCCTATAATTTTTACTAGCTTTTTTTTTTCTTTTTAAGAACTCAAGATCATTGAAGACTTTCAAGCCGCTGCTAGAGCTGGTCTCTACCTAGCAGCTATCTGGATCGCCGTAATCTCAGCATTAGCTTTGGTGGCCATAAATGTGACCTTCCTGCACTAGGCTCTGCACTGTAACACTTTCCACACCTGAGTGTACTGGTTAAGTTAGCTGTAGAACACTTTTCTCATCCAGAATCATGGAACAGCCTCAGGGGTTACTTTCCAATGACTCAATCTGTGACTAGGCCTCTGGAGGTGGCAAGGATATTGGACATTACTTTGGTGTTGTAAGTCATTCACCTATGGGAAAGTTAAGTAATTCTCCCTGTGACAGAGTGAGTGACTTGGTCCCTAAGCTGAATATGGTTATGGATACTATTCTCAACCACATGGCTCCCTTTAGAGGCACCGTTTTTGCCTTCTGGGTCTCACCATCCTGTAGCAAAGATTTGTGCACTTGGGTGTGCTTTAACTCCTGCATGGCAGTAAGAAACCATCACTAATGAGCTTGATGTCCGCTTGAATCGTCAGCAGAAAATTCCAGCTGCAACCCTGCTCACCATGGGAGATAGCAAACATCTGGGTGTCCTCATGGGTTTGGATTGTTTTTAGTCAGGCCCTCCTACTGTGGCTCTGGTTCCATGGGGTTGTCTCCAACTTCTCAGGCACTAGACCATAGGGAACTATTATGCTAGATAGTTCCCTATCATATGAGATTGAATTGGTGTCCTAAACATCACTTCTCTTTTTTGAAGCCTTTCTTTCCGGATAACTATGGTCAGAATTTTAAGTCTTTGGTCCAAACAGTCAAGGAAAGACTGGTTGGTCTTACCTTGTGGACCTGTAATCCAGCTTTACCTGATCTGTTTTAAAGCTGGGAAACTTTCAAGTTTTTCCTTTGTTGACTATTCTTGTTATTGGTCTGTTCTCACCATTAGGGTAGTTATATTATTTCAACTTTTGGTGGTTGCTTTAGCACAGCTTCTGTTGGTGCAGACTCAGCATCCTTTAAGGTAGTCTGAGCATCAGGTTAATCTGTTAACTATTCTGTTTCTTTAGCAGTTCCCCTGTTGGGGGATTCGGGCACTGGTCCTTGTGTTTATTGCAGATGGCTCCTGGTTCTTCACTGTTAGCTCTGCCAAATGCTGTTGGCCTCCCCTCAGTTGGACTGTTTTTGGACATCCAGAGTCCCTTAATGGACGATAATGGAAATAAGATTTTTGTACTTACCATAAAATCTATTTTTGGGGAGTCCATTGGGAGACACAGGTCCTGCTCCTCTGTGTTAATTGGCCTTATGTACTGTTTGCTTACAAAACTGAGGCATGATAGTTAGAGACTCTTTTTTTTCGGTTTGCCAGTGTTCAAAAGTCCTGCAGATGGCATTATAACCTGACTGTTTCAGGATTCCTGAATTCCTCTGTCCCTCAATGGACTCCAAGAAAAAGAGTTTATAGTAAGTACAAAATCTTATTATCAGAAGAAGAATAATCACACCATGACATATTGGAGAAACTGAAAATGAATAAAGTTGTGTAATTTATAGGTAAAATACACAGAAGTACAGCTCAGCATTTTAAAACGTAAAAGCAGATAGCAGACAACTAGCAAATAACTGTATATATCAGCTGGTCTTAGTAGGACTTCCTTTAGTTTCTAACATTATGACGAAAGAAGTTCAAATAAAACCCAGATTTTCTCTGAAAGAAAGCACTTCCACCCAGACAAGAGTAATTCTGTAAACTGTTGTATATATGAATATTTACATTATAAGATGACCATTTAAGAGGCTGTTTGTTAAAGGGTTCATTATTATTATTAATATAATAATATCTAGTAAAGATGATGTGCAAGATGACATGACAGGTGACATGACAGTTCACCTGGAGCATTTAACATTGTTACTATACATAACAAATTAAATAAATATTTACATCCTTTGATAATTAGGAAAATGTCTCACGTTCAAACCGGACCATATTTGTACTTCTGCAAATAATCTAACTGACCTACTTAAAAAAGTACAAGGGCCCATTTACTATGTCTGATAGCTGCTGCATTATTCTTAAACTGAATAAATTGTAAACCTTGACAAAAATGCATAATCAAAGGTTACCTTAAGTAAATACTTAATGTTAAAATGATCACTGGATAAACAGACATAGGTAGCTAAAGTTATATAAAAATCTTGACTTTCTCTGATGAAACTTTAGGCCCAACCCTGCTCTGCTCCTTAAGCATCCCTAATAATGAATGTGACTGCTTGCCGCAAAAATGGAGCAGTAGTAGGCTCAAGAGCAAAGGAGGAGGTGGGGCCAAGGAGGAAAAGTCATGTTTTGAGAGCAACTTAAAGCCAGCACTTTAATTTTTTTTTTAGTTTGGGGTTAGTCAGGTTTTTAATGCAGTCTGGGTCCCCTCTGTAGAGATTTACCCTATTTGTTCTGGTGACCATTGTCAAGGGGACTGAAGGTAAGGGAAAAGTCTAAATTTTGAGCTGTCACTTGATGAGTAATAGAGGGGAAATAATTCAATGGAGAACTTGTTGCAGTGACAAGTAAGACTTTAGAAAGATTTCCTCTAATTTCCTGTTGTGTCTTTGGTAACAGAAGTAAAGAGAAATCTACGCATTGAGTCTTAGAAAAAAAGAAACACGCAGGGATCATTACCCACCTCTACTCTATCCAAAACTAAAAAAATAAAAATTGGGGTTTTAAATTCTTTACACCGTCTACAGTTACTTTTTTTGTGCAGTTTTCATTGAAGATAACTCATACTTAGGCAGTTTTAATGTAAACAGAAGTTTGATTGTGCAATATACAGTATATTATAACACAACAACAAACCAAAAATGTGGGATAATTATGTAAAAAAGTTCAGAATGTTCACACAATAATTAATTAAATTATTAATTATTCAATCACATGCAGATGAAATAAGTAAACAGGCATCTGCTTTTCACATGATTGGATAATTGAGCTAAATGTTCACACAGTTTATTGTATGAACATTCTCAATTACTTTAGCAAATCACCCTCATGGTGTCAGGCAATTCGCTATTCTGCTGGAGTTTGCTTTTGGTGAAGTTTTCCTTTATAGTCTCCCATAACTTTCCCCCTCAGCATGCTTAGCAGCATAAAATACTTTCTTTCAGCTCAGCTTCAGAGACTTTCACTATGTGGCCTTGTCCAACGACACACAGAATTTAATTGCAAATAGTGCTGGCTGGGCCATGTGTCTGCTGTGAATGTGTGCCACTCGCCACCCCCATGTCAACAGGAAGGATGTGTCTGCTATGAGTATGGCACCATCCATAGGAATGAATGAGTGAGCAGTGTACATGTGCAATGGACAAACAGATAGGCCAGCACTATTTGCAAAGAAAGGCATTCTCCTGGCAACTGCCAAACCAAGACACGTTCATCGGATTGCCAGACAGAGAAGCGTGATTCCTCACTCCAGAGAACACGTCTCGACTTCTCTAGAGTCCAGTGGTGGCGTGCTTTACACCACTGCATCCGACGCTTTGCATTGCACCCGGTGATGTAAGGCTTGGATGCAGCTGGTCGGCCATGGAAACCCATTCCATAAGCTCTCTTCAGCATCCTTTAAGGTAGTCTGAGCATCAGGTTAATCTGTTAACTATTCTGTTTCTTTAGCAGTTCCCCTGTTGGGGGATTCGGGCACTGGTCCTTGTGTTTATTGCAGATGGCTCCTGGTTCTTCACTGTTAGCTCTGCCAAATGCTGTTGGCCTCCCCTCAGTTGGACTGTTTTTGGACATCCAGAGTCCCTTAATGGACGATAATGGAAATAAGATTTTTGTACTTACCATAAAATCTATTTTTGGGGAGTCCATTGGGAGACACAGGTCCTGCTCCTCTGTGTTAATTGGCCTTATGTACTGTTTGCTTACAAAACTGAGGCATGATAGTTAGAGACTCTTTTTTTTCGGTTTGCCAGTGTTCAAAAGTCCTGCAGATGGCATTATAACCTGACTGTTTCAGGATTCCTGAATTCCTCTGTCCCTCAATGGACTCCAAGAAAAAGAGTTTATAGTAAGTACAAAATCTTATTATCAGAAGAAGAATAATCACACCATGACATATTGGAGAAACTGAAAATGAATAAAGTTGTGTAATTTATAGGTAAAATACACAGAAGTACAGCTCAGCATTTTAAAACGTAAAAGCAGATAGCAGACAACTAGCAAATAACTGTATATATCAGCTGGTCTTAGTAGGACTTCCTTTAGTTTCTAACATTATGACGAAAGAAGTTCAAATAAAACCCAGATTTTCTCTGAAAGAAAGCACTTCCACCCAGACAAGAGTAATTCTGTAAACTGTTGTATATATGAATATTTACATTATAAGATGACCATTTAAGAGGCTGTTTGTTAAAGGGTTCATTATTATTATTAATATAATAATATCTAGTAAAGATGATGTGCAAGATGACATGACAGGTGACATGACAGTTCACCTGGAGCATTTAACATTGTTACTATACATAACAAATTAAATAAATATTTACATCCTTTGATAATTAGGAAAATGTCTCACGTTCAAACCGGACCATATTTGTACTTCTGCAAATAATCTAACTGACCTACTTAAAAAAGTACAAGGGCCCATTTACTATGTCTGATAGCTGCTGCATTATTCTTAAACTGAATAAATTGTAAACCTTGACAAAAATGCATAATCAAAGGTTACCTTAAGTAAATACTTAATGTTAAAATGATCACTGGATAAACAGACATAGGTAGCTAAAGTTATATAAAAATCTTGACTTTCTCTGATGAAACTTTAGGCCCAACCCTGCTCTGCTCCTTAAGCATCCCTAATAATGAATGTGACTGCTTGCCGCAAAAATGGAGCAGTAGTAGGCTCAAGAGCAAAGGAGGAGGTGGGGCCAAGGAGGAAAAGTCATGTTTTGAGAGCAACTTAAAGCCAGCACTTTAATTTTTTTTTTAGTTTGGGGTTAGTCAGGTTTTTAATGCAGTCTGGGTCCCCTCTGTAGAGATTTACCCTATTTGTTCTGGTGACCATTGTCAAGGGGACTGAAGGTAAGGGAAAAGTCTAAATTTTGAGCTGTCACTTGATGAGTAATAGAGGGGAAATAATTCAATGGAGAACTTGTTGCAGTGACAAGTAAGACTTTAGAAAGATTTCCTCTAATTTCCTGTTGTGTCTTTGGTAACAGAAGTAAAGAGAAATCTACGCATTGAGTCTTAGAAAAAAAGAAACACGCAGGGATCATTACCCACCTCTACTCTATCCAAAACTAAAAAAATAAAAATTGGGGTTTTAAATTCTTTACACCGTCTACAGTTACTTTTTTTGTGCAGTTTTCATTGAAGATAACTCATACTTAGGCAGTTTTAATGTAAACAGAAGTTTGATTGTGCAATATACAGTATATTATAACACAACAACAAACCAAAAATGTGGGATAATTATGTAAAAAAGTTCAGAATGTTCACACAATAATTAATTAAATTATTAATTATTCAATCACATGCAGATGAAATAAGTAAACAGGCATCTGCTTTTCACATGATTGGATAATTGAGCTAAATGTTCACACAGTTTATTGTATGAACATTCTCAATTACTTTAGCAAATCACCCTCATGGTGTCAGGCAATTCGCTATTCTGCTGGAGTTTGCTTTTGGTGAAGTTTTCCTTTATAGTCTCCCATAACTTTCCCCCTCAGCATGCTTAGCAGCATAAAATACTTTCTTTCAGCTCAGCTTCAGAGACTTTCACTATGTGGCCTTGTCCAACGACACACAGAATTTAATTGCAAATAGTGCTGGCTGGGCCATGTGTCTGCTGTGAATGTGTGCCACTCGCCACCCCCATGTCAACAGGAAGGATGTGTCTGCTATGAGTATGGCACCATCCATAGGAATGAATGAGTGAGCAGTGTACATGTGCAATGGACAAACAGATAGGCCAGCACTATTTGCAAAGAAAGGCATTCTCCTGGCAACTGCCAAACCAAGACACGTTCATCGGATTGCCAGACAGAGAAGCGTGATTCCTCACTCCAGAGAACACGTCTCGACTTCTCTAGAGTCCAGTGGTGGCGTGCTTTACACCACTGCATCCGACGCTTTGCATTGCACCCGGTGATGTAAGGCTTGGATGCAGCTGGTCGGCCATGGAAACCCATTCCATAAGCTCTCTACGCACTGTTGTTATGCCAATCTGAAGGCCACATGAAGTTTGGAGGCCTGTAGCTATTGAATCTGCAGACAGTTGGTGACTTCTGCGCACTGTGCACTTCAGCATGCG
Source organism: Nanorana parkeri (assembly GCF_000935625.1). Lineage (NCBI taxonomy): Eukaryota > Metazoa > Chordata > Amphibia > Anura > Dicroglossidae > Nanorana > Nanorana parkeri. The sequence continues at coordinate 151,273 of NW_017307018.1, read as the reverse complement.
CTGACCCAGCTCTGTCATTTTACGTGGCCTACCACTTTGTGGCTGAGTTGCTGTTGTTCCCAGTTGCTTCCACTTTGTTATAATACCATTAACAGTTGACTGTGGAAAATCTAGTAGCAAGGAAATTTCACAGATGGATTTATTGCACAGGTGGCAACCTATCACGGTACCGTGCTTGAATTCACTGAGCTCCTAAGAGCGACCCATTCTTTCAGAAATGTTTGTAGAAGCAGTCTGCATGCCTAGGTGCTTGATTTTATATACCTGGAGGTGATTGGAACACCCGAAATGATTTGGAGTGGTGTCCCAATACTTTTAGCAATACAGTGTGTGCATATATACACTATATTACCAAAAGTATTGGGACACCCCTCCAAATCATTGGATTCAGGTGTTCTGTGAAATTTCCTTGCTACTAAAACTAAATATTCCGCAGTCAACTGTTAGTGGTATTATAACAAAGTGGAAGCAACTGAGAACAAGAGCAACTCACCCAAGAAGTGGTAGGCCACGTAAAATGACAGAGCGGGGTCAGCGCATGCTGAAGCACACAGTGTGCAGAAGTCGCCAACTTTCTGCAGAGTCAATAGCTACCGACCTCCAAACTTCATGTGGCACAACAACGGAGCTTCATGGAATGGGTTTCCATGGCCAAGAAAGCTGCAGCCAAGCCTTATATCACCAAGTGCAATTGGTAATATAGTGTATATATATATATATATATATATATATGTGTGTGTATATATAGATAGAGAGAGAGAGACTGCATACACTGTATATAAATACAATAAATGGGTTCTTGTAATTCATTCTGCCTGATAAAGCTATCATTTTACAAAGCAACTATATTCATTAGTCATTCTGATCATTCTACGCAGCATGGAGAAGGCTGTTTCTCTGGTCACGTGAAGGGAACACTGATACCATTCACTTCCATATTACGAGGACTCTGCTTTTCTGAGCAAAATTGTAATTTCCTGGCTAGAGGACATCATGTCTTCCTTCGAAAATAAAATTTCCTCTGATATCATACTAGGGACTTCACAGCTGCTTTGAAAAGCACTTTATCACATGTTTATAGAAAAATTTAAATCTGCTAAGCATTTTCTGTATATAAAATGCTCCATAACATAATAAATGTCCAAAAATGATAATACGTCTTGGAAACATATAATCTATTGATGGCACTCCTGTGACGTAAAAGAACACAAATTCAAACTTTCAGCCCTTTTATTTGGCTACTGCTTTCTGTCCATGTCAGATCAACATAATGATGAAACGAGAGCTTCCTCTACTCTGACCCTGCATTAACTGTCCTGTCAATTGACTTGATGTACTGGAGAATGTGGCCATAGGCACGAACACTCATTGGCCACTTTATTATGTACAACTAGTACCAGCTAGGATACCAGATAGGATCTTTTTGCCTTCTAGTTTAATATGTTTATATCTAACCAAATCACATTCATTATATATTATATTTACTAAATCACATTAACTATTTATTATATTTACAACACCATTAACACAGTTCTGCTAAAGTAGCTGCGGATACCAACCATATAAGCTTTTAATGTGAAATACCGGAATATAAACTTCACTTGATTGCCTTTATTTAGTTAAAGAAATGCTGTTAAAGAGGGAACCGAGGCTTCTGAGTATTAGCATTATGTCTAGTAGTGGAAAACGGCAACACCTACAATTTTGGTAATTTGTATGTATAGTACGTAATGGTAATTTGGTAATTTGTATGTAAAAAAAGAGTTGCTTGCGTGCTGCTGAAATAGTGAATAATTGAACATAAAAACACAAAGCAAGTAGGGAAATCAAGCGGACTTACATATGCAGGGTATGCTGTCAAACACATCCCTGTTTTAGTTCCTTTGTGTGTATTTATGTACACAATTTTAAGCTGAGGCTCCCTTGTTAAAGATTATGGACTCATATAAGCAGTGAAGTAAAGAAATTGGAGGTAAGGTTCCCGATTATAATTATTGCTGTGATTATAACATTTTTAAACTAATATCTGATTGGCTGTTATAGGCAAAACATTTCCTTTCAGCCTGGCTAATAATTGTTCCCTATTTTAGTTACAGTTATGTGCAGCGTGACCCTATCTGACCTGTAACTGTATATTCTACAGTGTTCACTTCTAGGTTTCTCAACCACTACTGCTGTGATTAGAATTGACATAGTACATATATTAAACATTTTGTTTAATAAAAATGGTTAATACGATGTAAGCGAAAACTATATCAACGTCACAATGGACACAAGACTTCCTACACAAAGATTCTCTAAAGACCCTTCCCGCACAGACTGTGTTAAATGCTACTAAAAATGTCACTTATGAATAATTTTTGCTGCAAAGAGAAATAGCACATAGACTTATCCTCACCTTTCTTGTCTTCAGATTTTTCTTCCGAGACAGATGTTTTTGAGGCTATTGCTCCATTTCCTGCTGCGGGCTTCTGTTCTTTTCTTGGCTCCTCACTAATTGGCACTGTATGACCATTTGATGTTCCCATGCTTATTGGTGCTTCACCATCTACAGTGAAAGGACTGAGTGTTATATAATCAAAAGGTATCAATAGATAAAAGGTAGCCTGCACTACACTCTAAATAAAGTCATTTATCATATAATATATCCGCTTCAAATGTTACCTCTATGTTGACTATGTTAAGAAAATAAACAAAAACAAAAAAAGGAGCAATCTCAATGGATCACTTTTTTTGTTCTTCTGTATGGGCTTGTTCACATCAGTTACAGTGCATCCCAGAGCAGTTGGCTGCTGGAACCCACTGTATGGCATCCTGGCCGGCTCCCTGCGTTTTGGGATTGGAGGGGGCGTGGCTGTGCATTCAAGTCAATGGCACCACAGCCACCCCTCCGTATTGCGATCGCCAGCACCTGAACGCGTGGCACACTAGTGTGATCTGCATAAAGTGCCTCATGGACTACTTTTTGCAGATCGCACTGGACCGGAACGCAGGCGCTAGTGTGCCACGCATTCGGGTGCTGGTGATCGCAGGGGGGCGTGGCTTCGGTGCCATTGACTACAATGCACCGCCACGCCCCCTCCTGCCCCCAAAAAAAGTGAGCTGCCTGGGTTGCATACCAGAGGCCGAACGCTCTGGAACACACTCTTTATGGTGTGACTGGGCCCTTAAAGGAGAACTATGAGGTGAGTGATTTCCACTCATCCTCATAGTTAGAGCCGA